>NW_027251163.1:0-62935 GCF_044704955.1 Pristiophorus japonicus
ACACTCTCCCCTCCCCTCTGGACACTCTCCGTTCCCTCCGGGACACTCTCCCCTCCCCCCGGGACACTCTACCCTCCCCTCTCCTCGGGACACTCTCCCCTCCCCCCCGAGACACTCTCCCCTCCCCCCGGGATACACTCTCCCCTCCCCCCGCGACTCCCCTCACCCCGGGACACTCTCCCCTCCCCCCGTGACACTCTCCCCTCCCCCCCGGGACACTCTCCCCACCCCCCGGGACACTCTCCCCTCCCCCTGAGACATTCTGCCCTCCCCCCGTGACACTCTCCCCTCCCCCCGAGACACTCTGCCCTCCCCCCGAGACACTCTCCCCTCCCCCTGAGACATTCTCGCCTCCCCCTGAGACACCCTCCCCTCCCCCCGAGACACTCACCACTCCCCTCCCCTCGAGACACTCTCCCCTCCCCTCCCTCCGAGACATTCTCCCCTCCCCACGAGACACTCTCCCCTCCCTTCCCCCCGGGACACTCTCCCCTCCCCCCGTGACACTCTCCCCTCCTCCCGGGACACTCTCATCTCCCCCGTGACACTCTCGCCTCCCCCCGAGACACTCTCCCCTCCCCTCGGGACACTCTCCCCTCCCCCTGAGACACTCTCCTCTCCCGTCGGGACACTCTCCGCTCCCTCCGGGACACTCTCCCCTCCCCCCCGGACACTCTCCCCTCCGCCTGGGACACTCTCCCCTCCTCCCAGGACACTCTCCCCTCCCCCTGAGACACTCTCCCCTCCCCTCTGGACACTCTCCGCTCTCCGCGGGACACTCTCCGTTCCCCCCGGGACACTCTCCCCTCCTCATAAGACACTCTCCCCTTCCCCCGGGACACTCTCCGCTCCCCCCGGGACTCTCTCTCCTCCCCCCGAGACACTCTCCCCTCCCCCCGAGACACACTCCCCTCCCCCTGAGACACTCTCCCCTCCCCCCGAGACACACTCCCCTCCCCCTGAGACACTCTCCCCTCCCCCGAGACACTCTCCCCTCCCCCCGGGACTCTCTCTCCTCCCCCCGAGACACTCTCCCCTCCCCACGAGACACACTCCCCTCCCACTGAGACACTCTCCCCTCCCCCGAGACACTCTCCCCTCCCCCCGGGACACTCTCTCCTCCCCCCGAGACACTCTCCCCTCCCCCCGGGACACTCTCTCCTCCCCCCGGGACACTCTCTCCTCCCCCCGAGACACACTCCCCTCCCCCTGAGACACTCTCCCATCCCCCCGAGACACTCTCCTCTCCCCCGAGACACTCTCCCCTCCCCCGAGACACTCTCCCCTCCCCCCAGACACTCTCCCCTTCCCTCCCCTCGGGACACTCTCCCCTCCCCACGGGACACTCTCCCCTCCCCCTGAGACAATCTCCCCTCCCCCCGGGACACTCTCCCCTCCCCCTGAGACACTCTCCCCTCCCATCGGGTCACTCTCCCCTCCCCCCAGGACACTCTCCCTTCCCCCCGGGGCACTCTCCCCTCCCCCCGGGACACTCTCCCTTCCCCCCGGGACACTCTCCCCTCCCCTCTCCTCGGGACACTCTCCCCTCCCCTCGGGACATTCTCCCCTCCCCACCCGTTGGGAAACTCTCCACTCCCCTCCCCCCAGTACACACTCCCCTCCCCTCACGCCGGGACACACTCCCCTCCCCTCCCCCCGGGACACTCTCCCCTCCCCTCCGCCCGGGATGCTCTCACCTCCCCTCCGCCCGGGACATTCTACGCTCCCCTCCCACCGAGATACTCTCCACTCCCCTCCCCCCGAGACACTCTCCCCACCCCTCCCCCCGAGACACTCTCCCCTCCCCCCCGAGACACTCTCCTCTCCCCCCGAGACTCTCTCCCCTCCCCCCGGGACACTCTCCCCTCCCCCCGAGACACTCTCCCCTCCCCCCGAGACACTCTCCACTCCCCCCGAGACACTCTCCATTCCCCCCGAGACACTCTCCCCTCCCCCCGAGACACTCTCCATTCCCCCCGAGACACTCTCCCCTCCCCCCGAGACACTCTCCATTCCCCCCGAGACACTCTCCATTCCCCCCGAGACACTCTCCCCTCCCCCCGAGACACTCTCCCCTCCCCCCGAGACACTCTCCCCTCCCCCCGAGACACTCTCCCCTCCCCCCGAAACACTCTCCCCTGCCCCCGAGACACTCTCACCTCCCCCCGAGACACTCTCCCCTCCCCCTGAGACACTCTCTCCTCCCCCTGAGGCACTCTCCCCTCCCCCTGAGGCACTCTCCCCTCCCCCTGAGTCACGCACCCCTCCCCCTGAGACACGCTCCCCTCCCCCGAGACAATTTTCCCCTCCCCCCGTGACACTCTCCCCTCCTCCCGCGACACTCTCGCCTCCCCCCGGGACACTCTCCCCTCCCCTCGGGACAGTCTCCCCTCCCCTCGGGACACTCTCCCCTCCCCGGAGACACTCTCCCCTCCTCCCGAGACACTCTCCACTCACCCCGGGACACTCTCCCCACCTCCCGGGACACTCTCCCTTCCCCACGGGACACTCTCCCCTCCCCCGGGACACTCTCCCCTCCCACCGGGACACTCTCCCCTCCCCCCGAGACACTCTCCCCTCCTCTCGGGACATTCTCCCCTCCCCCCCGGACACTCTCCCCTCCCCCTGGGACACTCTCCCTTCCCCCTGAGACACTCTCCCCTCCCCCCGGGACACTCTCCCCTCCCCCTGAGACACTCTCCTCTCCCGTCGGGACACTCTCCGCTCCCTCCGGGACACTCTCCCCTCCCCCCCGGACACTCTCCCCTCCGCCTGGGACACTCTCCCCTCCTCCCAGGACACTCTCCCCTCCCCCTGAGACACTCTCCCCTCCCCTCTGGACACTCTCCGCTCCCCGCGGGACACTCTCCGTTCCCCCCGGGACACTCTCCCCTCCTCATAAGACACTCTCCCCTTCCCCCGGGACACTCTCCGCTCCCCCCGGGACTCTCTCTCCTCCCCCCGAGACACTCTCCCCTCCCCCCGAGACACACTCCCCTCCCCCTGAGACACTCTCCCCTCCCCCCGAGACACACTCCCCTCCCCCTGAGACACTCTCCCCTCCCCCGAGACACTCTCCCCTCCCCCCGGGACTCTCTCTCCTCCCCCCGAGACACTCTCCCCTCCCCACGAGACACACTCCCCTCCCACTGAGACACTCTCCCCTCCCCCGAGACACTCTCCCCTCCCCCCGGGACACTCTCTCCTCCCCCCGAGACACTCTCCCCTCCCCCCGGGACACTCTCTCCTCCCCCCGGGACACTCTCTCCTCCCCCCGAGACACACTCCCCTCCCCCTGAGACACTCTCCCATCCCCCCGAGACACTCTCCTCTCCCCCGAGACACTCTCCCCTCCCCCGAGACACTCTCCCCTCCCCCCGGACACTCTCCCCTTCCCTCCCCTCGGGACACTCTCCCCTCCCCACGGGACACTCTCCCCTCCCCCTGAGACAATCTCCCCTCCCCCCGGGACACTCTCCCCTCCCCCTGAGACACTCTCCCCTCCCATCGGGTCACTCTCCCCTCCCCCCAGGACACTCTCCCTTCCCCCCGGGGCACTCTCCCCTCCCCCCGGGACACTCTCCCTTCCCCCCGGGACACTCTCCCCTCCCCTCTCCTCGGGACACTCTCCCCTCCCCTCGGGACATTCTCCCCTCCCCACCCCTTGGGAAACTCTCCACTCCCCTCCCCCCAGTACACACTCCCCTCCCCTCACGCCGGGACACACTCCCCTCCCCTCCCCCCGGGACACTCTCCCCTCCCCTCCGCCCGGGATGCTCTCACCTCCCCTCCGCCCGGGACATTCTACGCTCCCCTCCCACCGAGATACTCTCCACTCCCCTCCCCCCGAGACACTCTCCCCACCCCTCCCCCCGAGACACTCTCCCCTCCCCCCCGAGACACTCTCCTCTCCCCCCGAGACACTCTCCCCTCCCCCCGGGACACTCTCCCCTCCCCCCGAGACACTCTCCCCTCCCCCCGAGACACTCTCCACTCCCCCCGAGACACTCTCCATTCCCCCCGAGACACTCTCCCCTCCCCCCGAGACACTCTCCATTCCCCCCGAGACACTCTCCCCTCCCCCCGAGACACTCTCCCCTCCCCCCGAGACACTCTCCATTCCCCCGAGACACTCTCCATTCCCCCCGAGACACTCTCCCCTCCCCCCGAGACACTCTCCCCTCCCCCCGAGACACTCTCCCCTCCCCCCGAGACACTCTCCCCTCCCCCCGAAACACTCTCCCCTGCCCCCGAGACACTCTCACCTCCCCCCGAGACACTCTCCCCTCCCCCTGAGACACTCTCTCCTCCCCCTGAGGCACTCTCCCCTCCCCCTGAGGCACTCTCCCCTCCCCCTGAGTCACGCACCCCTCCCCCTGAGACACGCTCCCCTCCCCCGAGACAATTTTCCCCTCCCCCCGTGACACTCTCCCCTCCTCCCGCGACACTCTCGCCTCCCCCCGGGACACTCTCCCCTCCCCTCGGGACACTCTCCCCTCCCCTCGGGACACTCTCCCCTCCCCGGAGACACTCTCCCCTCCTCCCGAGACACTCTCCACTCACCCCGGGACACTCTCCCCACCTCCCGGGACACTCTCCCTTCCCCCCGGGACACTCTCCCCTCCCCCGGGACACTCTCCCCTCCCACCGGGACACTCTCCCCTCCCCCCGAGACACTCTCCCCTCCTCTCGGGACATTCTCCCCTCCCCCCCGGACACTCTCCCCTCCCCCTGGGACACTCTCCCTTCCCCCTGAGACACTCTCCCCTCCCCCCGGGACACTCTCCCCTCCCCCCGAGACACTCTGCCCTCCCCCCGAGACACTCTTCCCTCCCCCCGGGACACTCTCCCCTCCCCTCCCCACGGGACACACTCCCCTCCCCTCGGGACACTCTCCCCACCCCCGGGACACTCTCCCCTCCCCCTGAGACACTCTCCCCTCCCCTCGGGACACTCTCCCCTCCCCCCAGGACACTCTCCCTTCCCCCCGGGGCACTCTCCCCTTCCCCCGGGACACTCTCCCCTCCCCCCGGGATACTCTCCCCTCCCCTCTCCTCGGGACACTCTCCCCTCCCCCACGAGACACTCTCCCCTCCCCCCGGGACTCTCTCCCCTCCTCCCGGGACACTCTCCCCTCCCCCCGAGACACTCTCCCCTCCCCCTGGGACACTCAACCCTCCCCCCGGGACACTCTCCCCTCCCCTCCCCCGGGACACTCTCCCCTCCCCTCCGCCCGGGACACTCTCCCCTCCCCCCGAGACACTCTCCCCGCCCCTCGGACACTCTCCCCTCCCCCTGGGACACTCTCCCCTCCCCCTGAGACACTCTCCCCTCCACCGAAACACTCTCCCCTCCTTCTGGGACACTCAACCCTCCCCCCGGGACACTCTCCACTCCCCCCGGGACAATCTCCCCTCCCCCCGAGACACTCTCCCCTCCCCCCGGGACTCACGCCCCTCCCCTCGGGACACTCTACACTCCCCTCGCGACATTCTCCCCTCCCCTCCCCCCGGAACACACTCCCCTCCCCTCCCCCCGGGACACACTCCCCTCCCCTTCCACTGGGAAACTCTCCACTCCCCTCGGTACACTCTCCCCTCCCCTCCCCCCGGAACACACTCCCCTCCCCTCCCCCCGGGACACACTCCCCTCCCCTCCCCCCGGGACACTCTCCCCTCCCCTCCCCCGGGACACTCTCCCCTCCCCTCCGCCCGGGACTCACTCCCCTCCCCCCGAGACACTCTCCCCGCCCCCCGGACACTCTCCCCTCCCCCTGGGACACTCTCCCCTCCCACTGAGACACTCTCCCCTCCACCGAAACACTCTCCCCTCCCCCAGAGACCCTCTCCCCTCCCTCTGAGACATTCTCCCCTCCCCCCGCGACACTCTCCCCTCCCCGCGGGACACTCCCCCCTCCCCCCGGGACACCCTCCCCTCCCCTCCCCCCGGGACACTCTCCCCTCCTCCCAGGACACTCTCCCTTCCCCCTGAGACACTCTCCCCTCCCCTCTGGACACTCTCCGTTCCCCTACGGGACACTCTCCGTTCCCCCCGGGACACTCTCCCCTCCCCTCGGGACACTCTCCCCTCCCCTCGGGACACTCTCCCCTCCGCCCGAGGCACTCTCCACTCACCCCGGGATACTCTCCCCACCTCCCGGGACACTCTCCCCACCTCCCGGGACACTCTCCCTTCCCCCCGGGACACTCTCCCCTCCCCCGCGACACTCTCCCCTCCCCCCGTGACACTCTCCCCTCCTCCCGCGACACTCTCGCCTCCCCCCGGGACTCTCTCCCCTCCCCTCGGGACACTCTCCCCTCCCCTCGGAACAATCTCCCCTCCCCTCGGGACAATCTCCCCTCCTCTCGGGACATTCTCCCCTCCCCCCCGGACACTCTCCCCTCCCCCTGGGACACTCCCCCCTCCCCCTGAGACACTCTCCCCTCTCCCCGGGACACTCTCCCCTCCCCCCGAGACACTATGCCCTCCCCCCGAGACACTCTTCCCTCCCCCCGGGACCCTCTCCCCTCCCCTCCCCACGGGACACTCTCCCCTCCCCCCAGGACACTCTGCCCTCCCCCCGAGACACTCTCCCCTCCCCTCGAGACACTCTCCCCTCCCCCTGAGACACCCTCCCCTCCCCCCGAGACACTCACCCCTCCCCTCCCCCCGAGACATTCTCCCCTCCCCCCGAGACACTCTCCCCTCCTCTCGGGACACTCTCCCCTCCCCCCTGGACACTCTCCCCTCCCGCTGGGACACTCTCCCCTCCCCCTGAGACACTCTCCCCTCCCCCCGGGACACTCTCCCCTCCCCACGGGACACTCTCCCTTCCCCCCGAAACTCCCCCCGAGACACTCTCCCCTCCCCCGAAGACACTCTCCCCTCCCGCCGGGATACTCTCCCCTCCCCCCGGGACACTCTCTCCTCCCCCCGGGTTACTCTCCCCTCCCCCACGGGACACTCTCCCCTCCCCTCCCCCCGAGACACTCTCCCCTCCCCCCGGGACACTCTCCCCTCCCCTCCCCCCGGGACACTCTCCCCTCCCCCCGGGACACTCTCCCCTCCCCCTGAGACACTCTCCCCTCCCCTCGGGACACACTCCGCTCCCCTCGGGACACTCTCCCTTCCCCCCGGGACACTCTCCCCTCTCCTCGGGACACTCTCCCCTCCCCCCCGAGACATTCTCCCCTCCGCCAGGGAAACACTCTCCCCTCCCCCCGGGACACTCACCCCTCCCCCCGGGACACTCTCCCCTCCCCCCGGGACACTCTCCCCTCCCCCCGGGACACCCTCCCCTCCCCTCCCCCCGGTACACTCTCCCCTCCTCCCAGGACACTCTCCCCTCCCCCTGAGACACTCTCCCCTCCCCTCTGGACACTCTCCGTTCCCCCCGGGACTCTCTCCCCTCCCCTCGGGACACTCTCCCCTCCCCCGAGACACTCTCCCCTCCTCCCGAGACACTCTCCACTCACCCCGGGACACACTCCCCACCTCCCGGGACACTCTCCCTTCCCCCCGGGACACTCTCCCATCCCCCGGGACACTCTCCCCTCCCCCCGTGACACTCTCCCCTCCTCCCGCGACACTCTCGCCTCCCCCCGGGACACTCTCCACTCCCCTCGGGACACTCTCCCCTCCCCTCGGGACACTCTCCCCTCCCCTCGGGACACTCTCCCCTCCTCTCGGGACATTCTCCCCTCCCCCCCGGACACTCTCCCCTCCCCCTGGGACACTCTCCCCTCCCCCTGAGACACTCTCCCCTCCCCCCGGGACACTCTCCCCTCCCCCAGAGACACTCTGCCCTCCCCCCGAGACACTCTTCCCTCCCCCCGGGACACTCTCCCCTCCCCTCCCCACGGGACACACTCCCCTCCCCTCAGGACACTCTCCCCTCCCACCTGAGACACTCTCCCCTCCCCCCAGGACACTCTCCCTTCCCCCCGGGGCACTCTCCCCTTCCCCCGGGGCACTCTCCCCTCCCCCCGGGATACTCTCCCCTCCCTTCTACTCGGGACCCTCTCCCCTCCGCACGGGACACTCTCCCCTCCCCCTGGGACACACTCCCCTCCCCCCGGGACACTCCCCCCTCCCCCCGGAACTCTCTCCCCTCCCCTCGGGACACTCACCCCTCCCCCCGGGACACTCTCCCCTCCCCCCGGGACACTCCCCCCTCCCCCCGGGACACCCTCCCCTCCCCTCCCCCCGGGACACTCTCCCCTCCTCCCAGGACACTCTCCCCTCCCCCTGAGACACTGTCCCCTCCCCTCTGGACACTCTCCGTTCCCCCCGGGACACTCTCCCCTCCTCTCGGGACACTCTCCCCTCCCCTCAGGACACTCTCCCCTCCCCCGAGACACTCTCCCCTCCTCCCGAGACACTCTCCACTCACCCCGGGATACTCTCCCCACCTCCCGGGACACTCTCCCTTCCCCCCGGGACACTCTCCCTTCCCCCCGGGACACTCTCCCCTCCCCCGGGACACTCAGCCCTCCCCCCGTGACACTCTCCCCTCCTCCCGCGACACTCTCGCCTCCCCCCGGGACACTCTCCCCTCCCCTCGGGACACTCTCCCCTCCCCTCGGGAAACTCTCCCCTCCCCTCGGGACACTCTCCCCTCCTCTCGGGACATTCTCCCCTCCCCCCCGGACACTCTCCCCTCCCCCTGGGACACTCTCCCCTCCCCCTGAGACACTCTCCCCTCTCCCCGGGACACTCTCCAATCCCCCCGAGACACTCTGCCCTCCCCCCGAGACACTCTTCCCTCCCCCCGGGACACTCTCCCCTCCCCTCCCCATGGGACACATTCCCCTCCCCTCGGGACACTCTCCCCTCCCCCCTGAGGCACTCTCCCCTCCCCCCAGGACACTCTCCCTTCCCCCCGGGGCACTCTCCCCTTCCCCCGGGACACTCTCCCCTCCCCCCGGGACACTCTCCCCTCCCTTCTCCTCGGGACACTCTCCCCTCCGCACGGGACACTCTCCCCTCCCCCCGGGACACTCTCCCCTCCCCTCGGGACACTATCCCCTCCCCCTGAGACATTCTTCCCTCCCCCCGAGACACTCTCCCCTTCCCTCCCCCGGGACACTCTCCCCTCCCCCCGAGACACTCTCGCCTCCCCCGGGACACTCGCACCTCCCCCCGAGTCTCTCTCCCCTCCCCCCGAGTCTCTCTCCCTTCCCCCCGGGGCACTCTCCCCTTCCCCCGGGACACTCTCCCCTCCCCTTGAGACACTCTCCCCTCCCCTCCCCTCCCCACGGGACACACTCCCCTCCCCTCGGGACACTCTCCCCTCCCCACGGGACACACTCCCCTCTCCTCGGGACACTCTCCCCTCCCCCACGAGACACTCTCCCCTCCCCCCGGGTCACTCTCCCCTCCTCCCGGGACACTCTCCCCTCCCCCCGAGACACTCTCCCCTCCCCCTGGGACACTCAACCCTCCCCCCGGGACACTCTCCACTCCCCCCGGGACAATCTCCCCTCCCCCAGAGACGCTCTCCCCTCCCCCCGAGACACTCTGCCCTCGCCCCGAGACTCTCTCCCCTCCCCTCGAGACACTCTCCCCTCCCCCGGAGACACTCTCCCCTCCCTCTGAGACACTCTCCCCTCCCTCTGAGACACTCTCCCCTCCCCCTGAGAAACTCACCCCTCCCCTCCCCTCGAGACATTCTCCCCTTCCCCCGAGACACTCCCCCCTCCTCTCGGGACACTCTCCCCTCCCCCTGGGACACTCTCCCCTCCCCCTGAGACACTCTCCCCTCCCCCCGGGACACTCTCCCCTCCCTCCGAGACACTCTCCCTTCCCCCCGAAACTCCCCCCGAGACACTCTCCCCTCCCCCCAAGACACTCACCCCTCCCCCCGGGACACTCTCCCCTCCCCCCGGGATACTCTCCCCTCCCCCCGGGACACTCTCTCCTCCCCCCGGGTTACTCTCCCCTCCCCCACGGGACACTCTCCCCTCCCCTCCCCCCGAGACACTCTCCCCTCCCCCCGGGACACTCTCCCCTCCCCTCCCCCCGGGACACTCTCCCCTCCCCCCGGGACACTCTCCCCTCCCCCCGGGACACTCTCCCCTCCCCCTGAGACACTCTCCCCTCCCCTCGGGACACACTCCGCTCCCCTCGGGACACTCTCCCTTCCCCCCGGGACACTCTCCCCTCCCCCCGGGGCACTCTCCCCTCCACTCTCCTCGGGACACTCTCCCCTCCCCCCCGAGACACTCTCCCCTCCGCCCGGGAAACACTCTCCACTCCCCCCGGGACACTCTCCCCTCCGCACGGGACACTCTCCCCTCCCCCCGGGACACCCTCCCCTCCCCTCCCCCCGGGACACTCTCCCCTCCTCCCAGGACACTCTCCGTTCCCCCCGGGACACTCTCCCCTCCCCTCCGGACACTGTCCCCTCCCCTCGGGACACTCTCCCCTCCCCCGAGACACTCTGCCCTCCTCCCGAGACACTCTCCACTCACCCCGGGACACTCTCCCCACCTCCCGGGACACTCTCCCTTCCCCCCGGGACACTCTCCCATCCCCGGGGACACTCTCCCCCCGCCCCGTGACACTCTCCCCTCCTCCTGCGACACTCTCGCCTCCCCCCGGGACACTCTCCCCTCCCCTCGGGACACTCTCCCCTCCCCTCGGGACACTCTCCCCTCCCCTCGGGACACTCTCCCCTCCCCCTGGGACACTCTCCCCTCCCCTCCCCACGGGACACACTCCCCTCCCCCCGAGACACTTTTCCCTCCCCCCGGGACACTCTCCCCTCCCCTCCCCACGGGACACACTCCCCTCCCCTCGGGACGCTCTCCCCTCCCCCCGGGACACTCTCCCCTCCCCCTGAGACACTCTCCCCTCCCCCCAGGACACTCTCCCTACCCCCTGGGGCACTCTCCCCTTCCCCCGGGACACTATCCCCTCCCCCCGGGATACTCTCCCCTTCCTTCTCCTCGGGACACTCTCCCCTCCCCCACGAGACACTCTCCCCTCCCCCCGGGTCACTCTCCCCTCCTCCCGGGACACTCTCCCCTCCCCCCGAGACACTCTCCCCTCCGCCTGGGACACTCAACCCTCCCCCCGGGACACTCTCCACTCCCCCCGAGACACTCTCCCCTCCACCCGAGACACTCTCCCCTCCCCCCGAGACACTCTCCCCTCCCCCCGGGACTCTCGCCCCTCCCCTCGGGACACTCTACACTCCCCTCGCGACACTCTCCCCTCCCCTCCCACTGGGAAACTCTCCACTCCCCTCGGGACACTCTCCCCTCCCCCCGGGACTCTCGCCCCTCCCCCCGGAATACACTCCCCTCCGCTCCCCCCGGGACACTCTCCCCTCCCCTCCCCCCGGGACATTCTCCCCACCCCTCCACCCGGGACTCTCTCCCATCCCCTCGGGACACTCTCCCCTCCCCTCCGCCCGGGACACTCTCCCCTCCTCTCGGGACATTTTCCCCTCCCCCCGAGGCACTCTCCCCTCCCCCCGAGACACTCTCCCCTCCCCCGAGACTGTCTCACCTCCCCCTGAGACACTCTCCCCTCCACCGAGACACTCTCCCCTCCCCCCGAGACCCTCTCCCCTCCCTCCGAGACATTTTCCCCTCCCCCCGAGACACTCTCCCCGTCCCCCGGACACTCTCCCCTCCCCCTGGGACACTCTCCCCTCCCATCGAGACACTCTCCCCTCCCCCGGAGACACTCTCCCCTCCCCCTGAGACACCCTCCCCTCCCCCCGAGACACTCTCCCCTCCCCTCCCCCCGAGACATTCTCCCCTCCCCCCGAGACACTCTCCCTTCCCCGCGGGACACTCTCCCCTCCCCCCGGGACACTCTCCCCTCCCCTCGGGACACTCTCCCCTCCTCTCGGGACACTCTCCCCTCCCCCCCGGACACTCTCCCCTCCCCCTTGGACACTCTCGCCTCCCCCCGGGACACTCTCCCCTCCCCCCGAGACACTCTCCCTTCCCCCCGGAACTCCCCCCGAGACACTCTCCCCTCCCCCCAAGACACTCTCCCCTCCCCCTGTGACACTCTCCCCTCCCCTCGGGACACACTCCGCTCCCCTCGGGACAATCTCCCTTCCCCCCGGGACACTCTGTCCTCCCCCCGGGACACTCACCCCTCCCCTCTCCTCGGGACACTCTCCCCTCCCCGCCGAGACACTCTTCCCTCCCCCCGGGAAACACTCTCCCCTTCCCCCGGGACACTTTTCCCTTCCCCCGGGACACTCTACCCTCCCCCCGGGACACTCTCCCTTTCCCCCGGGACACTCTCCCCTCCCCCCGGGACACTCACCCCTCCCCCCGGGACACTCTCTCCTCCCCCCGGGACACTCTCCCCTCCCCCCGAGACACTCTCCCCTCCCCCCGGGAAACTCTCCCCTCCCCTCGGGACACTCTCCCCTCCCCTCCCCCTGGGAAACTCTCCACTCCCCTCGGGACACTATCCCCTCCCCTCCCCCCGGAACACACTCGCCTCCCCAATCCCCGGGACACACTCCCCTCCTCACCCCCGGGGCACTCTCCCCTCCCCCGAGACTCTCTCCCCTCCCCCTGAGACACTCTCTGCTCCCCCGAGGCACTCTCCCCTCCCCCCGAGACATTCTCCCCTCCCCCCGAGACACTCTCCCCGCCCCCCGGACACTCTCCCCTCCCCCTGGGACACTCTCCCCTCCCCCTGAGATACTCTCCCCTCCCTACGGGACACTCTCCCCTGCCCCCGAGACACTCTGCCCTCCCCCTGAGACACTCTCCTCTCCCCACGAGACACTCCTCCTCCCCTCCCCCCGAGACATTCTCCCCTCCCCCCGAGACACTCTCCCCTCCCCCCGAGATACTCTCCCCTCCCCTCGGGACACTCTCCCCTCCTCTCGGGACATACTCCCCTCCCCCCCGGACACTCTCCCCTCCCCCTGGGACACTCTCCCCTCCCCCTGAGACACTCTCCCCTCCCCCCGGGACACTCTCCCCTCCCCCCGAGACACTCTTCCCTCCCCCCGGGACACTCTCCCCTCCCCTCCCCACGGGACACACTCCCCTCCCCTCGGGACACTCTCCCCTCCCCCCGGGACACTCTCCCCTCCCCCTGAGACACTCTCCCCTCACCCCAGGACACTCTCTATTCCCCCTGGGGCACTCTCCCCTTCCCCCGGGATACTCTCCCCTCCCTTCTCCTCGGGACACTCTCCCCTCCCCACGAGACACTCTCCCCTCCCCCCGGGCCACTCTCCCCTCCTCCCGGGACACTCTCCCCTCCCCCCGAGACACTCTCCCCTCCCCCCGGGACTCTCGCCCCTCACCCCGGGACTCTCGCCCCTCCCCTCGGGACACTCTACACTCCCCTTGCGACACTCTCCCCTCCCCTCCGACTGGGAAACTCTCCACTCCCCTCGGGACACTCTCCCCTCCCCCCGGGACTCTCGCCCCTCCCCCCGGAACACACTCCCCTCCCCTCACGCCGGGACACACTCCCCTCCCCTCCCCCCGGGTCACTCTCCCCTCCCCTCCGCCCGGGACACTCTCCCCTCCCCTCGGGACAGTCTCCACTCCCCACGGGACACTCTCCCCTCCTCTCGGGACATTTTCCCCTCCCCCCGAGACACTCTCCCCTCCCCCCGAGACACTCTCCCCTCCCCCGAGACTGTCTCACCTCCCCCTGAGACACTCTCCCCTCCACCGAGACACTCTCCCCTCCCCCAGAGACCCTCTCCCCTCCCTCCGAGACATTCTCCCCTCCCCCTGGGACACTCTCCCCTCCCCTCGGGACACTCTCCCCTCCTCTCGGGACATTCTCCCCTCCCCCCCGGACACTCTCCCCTCCCCCTGGGACACTCTCCCCTCCCCCTGAGACACTCTCCCCTCCCCCCGGGACACTCTCCCCTCCCCCCGAGACACTCTGCCCTCCCCCCGAGACACTCTTCCCTCCCCCCGGGACACTCTCCCCTCCCCTCCCCACGGGACACACTCCCCTCCCCTCGGGACACTCTCCCCTCCCCCTGGGACACTCTCCCCTCCCTCTGAGACACTCTCCCATCCCCCTGAGAAACCCTCCCCTCCCCCCGAGACACTCTCCCCTCCCCTCCCCCCGAGACATTCTCCCCTCCCCCCGAGACACTCTCCCTTCCCCGCGGGACACTCTCCCCTCCCCCCGGGACACTCTCCCCTCCCCTCGGAACACTCTCCCCTCCTCTCGGGACACTCTCCCCTCCCCCCCGGACACTCTCCCCTCCCCCTTGGACACTCTCCCCTCCCCCTGGGACACTCTCCCCTCCCCCCGAGACACTCTCCCTTCCCCCCGAAACTCCCCCCGAGACACTCTCCCCTCCCCCCAAGACACTCTCCCCTCCCCCTGAGACACTCTCCCCTCCCCTCGGGACACTCTCCCCTCCCCTCGGGACACACTCCGCTCCCCTCGGGACACTCTCCCTTCCCCCCGGGACACTCTGTCCTCCCCCCGGGACACTCTCCCCTCCCCTCTCCTCGGACACTCTCCCCTCCCCGCCGAGACACTCTCCCCTCCCCCCGGGAAACACTCTCCCCTCCCCCCGGGACACTCTCCCCTTCCCCCGGGACACTCTACCCTCCCCCCGGGACACTCTCCCCTTCCCCCGGGACACTCTCCCCTCCCCCCGGGATACTCACCCCTCCCCCCGGGACACTCTCCCCTCCCCCCGGGACACTCTCCCCTCCCCCCGAGACACTCTCCCCTCCCCCCGGGAAACTCTCCCCTCCCCTCGGGACACTCTCCCCTCCCCTCCCCCTGGGAAACTATCCACTCCCCTCGGGACACTCTCCCCTCCCCTCCCCCCGGAACACACTCGCCTCCCCAACCCCCGGGACACACTCCCCTCCCCTCCACCCGAGTCACTCTCCCCTCCCCCGAGACTCTCTCCCCTCCCCCTGAGACACTCTCCGCTCCCCCGAGGCACTCTCCCCTCCCCCAGAGACACTCTCCCCTCCCCCCGAGGCACTCTCCCCTCCCCCTGGGACACTCTCCCCTTCCCCTGAGACACTCTCCCCTCCTCCCGGGACACTCTGCCCTCCCCCCGAGACACTCTCCCCTCCCCCCGAGACACTCTCCCCTCCCCTGGGACACTCTCCCCTCCCCTCGAGACACTCTTCCCTCCCCCCGAGACACACTCCCCTCCCCCTGAGACACTCTCCCCTCCCCTCGAGACACTCTCCCCTCCCCCCGAGACACACTCCCCTCCCCCCGGGACACTCTCCCCTCCCCTCTCCTCTGGACACTCTCGCTCCCCCCCGAGACACTCTCCCCTTCCCCCGGGTCACTCTCCCCTCCTCCCGGGACACTCTCCCCTCCCCCCGAGACACTCTCCCCTCCCCCCGGGACACTCTCCCCTCCTCCCGGGACACTCTCCCCTCCCCTCGCGACACTCTCCGCTCCCCTCCCCCGAGATACTCTCCCCTCCCCCTGAGACACTCTCCCCTCCCCCCGAGACACTCTCCCCTCCACCCGAGACACTCCCCTCCCCCCGAGACACTCTCCCCTCCCCCCGAGACACTCTCCCCTCCCCCCGAGTCACTCTCCCCTCCCCCTGAGACACTCTCTCCTCCCCCTGAGGCACTCTCCCCTCCCCCTGAGACACGCTCCCCTCCCCCGAGACACTCTCCCCTCCCCCCGGGACACTCTCCCCTCCCCTCGGGACACTCTCCCCTCCCCCCGGGACACTCTCCCCTCCCCTCGGGACACTCTCCCCTCCCCCTGAGACATTCTCCCCTCCCCCCGAGAAACTCTCCCCTCCCCTCCCCCCGAGACACTCTCCCCTCGGCTCCCGCGGGACACTCTCCCCTCCCCCCGAGACACTCTCCCCTCCCCCAGGACACTCGCCCCTCCCCCCGAGTCTCTCTCCCCTCCCCTCGGGACACTCTCCCCTCCCCTCCCCCTGGGAAACTCTCCACTCCCCTCGGGACACTTTCCCCTCCCCTCCCCCCGGAACACACTCGCCTCCCCAACCCCCGGGACACACTCCCCTCCCCTCCCCCCGAGACACTCTCCACTCCCCCAGAGACACTCTCCACTCCCCCCGAGACATTCTCCCCTCCCCCCGAGACACTCTCCCCGCCCCCCGGACACTCTCCCTTCCATCTGAGACACTCTCGCCTCCCCCTGAGACACCCTCAACTCCCCCCGAGACACTCACCACTCCCCTCCCCACGAGACACTCTCCCCTCCCCTCCCCCCGAGACATTCTCCCCTCCCCCCGAGACACTCTCCCCTCCCCCCCGAGACACTCTCCCCTCCTCCCGGGACACTCTCGCCTCCCCCCGAGACACTCTCCCCTACCCTCGGGACACTCTCCCCTCCTCTCGGGACACTCTCCCCTGCCCCCCGGACACTCTCCCCTCCCCCTAGGACACTCTCCCCTCCCCCTGGGACACTCTCCCCTCTCCACCCCCGAGAAACTCTCCCTTCCCCCCGGGATACCCTCCCCTCCCCTCCCCCCTGGACACTCTCCCCTCCCCCCGGGACACTATCCCCTCCTCCCAGGACACACTCCCCTCCCCCTGGGACACTCTCCCCTCCCCTCTGGACACTCTCCCCTCCCCCCGGGACACTCTCCCCTCCTCATGAGACACTCTCCCCTCCCCCCGGGACACTCTCCCCTCCCCTCGAGACACTCTCCCCTCCCCCCGAGACACACTCCCCTCCCCCTGAGACACTCTCCCCTCCCCCCGGGACACTCTCCCCTCCCCCCGAGACACTCTCCCCTCCCCCCGAGACACACTCCCCTCCCCCTGAGACATTCTCCCCTCCCCCCGAGACACACTCCCGTCCCCCCGAGACACTCTCCCCTCCCCTCCCCCGGGACACTCTCCCCTCCCCCGGGACACTCTCCCCTCCCCCGGGACACTCGCCCCTCCCCCCGAGTCTCTCTCCCCTCACTCCGAGACACTCTTCCCTCCCCCGGGACACTCTCCCTTCCCCCCGGGACACGCTCCCCTCCCCCCGGGACACTCTCCCCTCCCCCCGTGACACTCTCCCCTCCTCCCGCGACACTCTCGCCTCCCCCCGGGACACTCTCCCCTCCCCTCCGGACACTCTCCCCTCCCCTCGGGACACTCTCCCCTCCCCCGGGACACTCTCCCCTCCCCTCGGGACACTCTCCACTCACCCCGGGACACTCTCCCCACCTCCCGGGACCCTCTCCCTTCCCCCCGGTACTCTCTCCCCTCCCCCCGGGACACTCTCCCCTCCCCCCGGGACACTCTCCCCTCCCGCCGTGACACTCTCCCCTCCTCCCGCGACACTCTCGCCTCCCCCCGGGACACTCTCCCCTCCCCTCGGGACACTCTGCCCTCCCCTCGGGACACTCTCCCCTCCCCTCGGGACACTCTCGCCTCCCCCCGGGACACTCTCCCCTCCTCTCGGGACATTCTCCCCTCCCCCCCGGACACTCTCCCCTCCCCCTGGGACACTCTCCCCTCCCCCTGAGACACTCTCCCCTCCCCCGGAGACACTCTCCCCTCCATCTGAGACACTCTCCCCTCCCCCCGAAACACTGTCCCCTCCCGCCGAGACACTCTCCCCTCCCCCCGGGACACTCTCCCCTCCCCTCCGCCCGGGACACTCTCCCCTCCCCCCGAGACACTCTCCATTCCCACTGAGACAGTCTCCCCTCCCCCCGAGACACACTCCCCTCCACCCGAGACACACTCCCCTCCCCCCGAGACACTCTCACCTCCCCCCGAGACACTCTCCCCTCCCCCCGAGACACACTCCCCTCCCCCTGAGACATTCTCCCCTCCCCCCGAGACACACTCCCCTCCCCCCGAGACACTCTCCCCTCCCCTCCCCCGGGACACTCTCCCCTCCCCCGGGACACTCTCCCCTCCCCCGGGACACTCGCCCCTCCCCCCGAGTCTCTCTCCCCTCCCCCCGAGACACTCTCCCCTCCCCCCGAGACACTCTCCCGTCGCCCCGGGGACACTCTCCCCTCCCCTCACTCCGAGACACTCTTCCCTCCCCCGGGACACTCTCCCTTCCCCCCGGGACACGCTCCCCTCCCCCCGGGACACTCTCCCCTCCCCCCGTGACACTCTCCCCTCCTCCCGCGACACTCTCCCCTCCCCCCGGGACACTCTCCCCTCCCCTCGGGACACTCTCCCCTCCCCTCGGGACACTCTCCACTCACCCCGGGACACTCTCCCCACCTCCCGGGACACTCTCCCTTCCCCCCGGTACTCTCTCCCCTCCCCCCGGGACACTCTCCCCTCCCCCCGTGACACTCTCCCCTCCTCCCGCGACACTCTCGCCTCCCCCCGGGACACTCTCCCCTCCCCTCGGGACACTCTGCCCTCCCCTCGGGACACTCTCACCTCCCCTCGGGACACTCTCCCCTCCTCTCGGGACATTCTCCCCTCCCCCCCGGACACTCTCCCCTCCCCCTGGGACACTCTCCCCTCCCCCCGAGACACACTCCCCTCCCCCTGAGACATTCTCCCCTCCCCCCGAGACACAATCCCCTCCCCCCGAGACACTCTCCCCTCCCCTCCCCCGGGACACTCTCCCCTCCCCCGGGACACTCTCCCCTCCCCCGGGACACTCGCCCCTCCCCCCGAGTCTCTCTCCCCTCCCCCCGAGACACTCTCCCCTCCCCCCGAGACACTCTCCCGTCGCCCCGGGGACACTCTCCCCTCCCCTCACTCCGAGACACTCTTCCCTCCCCCGGGACACTCTCCCTTCCCCCCAGGACACGCTCCCCTCCCCCCGGGACACTCTCCCCTCCCCCCGTGACACTCTCCCCTCCTCCCGCGACACTCTCCCCTCCCCCCGGGACACTCTCCCCTCCCCTCGGGACACTCTCCCCTCCCCTCGGGACACTCTCCACTCACCCCGGGACACTCTCCCCACCTCCCGGGACACTCTCCCTTCCCCCCGGTACTCTCTCCCCTCCCCCCGGGACACTCTCCCCTCCCCCCGTGACACTCTCCCCTCCTCTCGCGACACTCTCGCCTCCCCCCGGGACACTCTCCCCTCCCCTCGGGACACTCTGCCCTCCCCTCGGGACACTCTCCCCTCCCCTCGGGACACTCTCCCCTCCTCTCGGGACATTCTCCCCTCCCCCCCGGACACTCTCCCCTCCCCCTGAGACACTCTCCCCTCCCCCCGGGACACTCTCCCCTCCACCCGAGACACACTCCCCTCCCCCCGAGACACTCTCACCTCCCCCCGAGACACTCTCCCCTCCCCCCGAGACACACTCCCCTCCCCCTGAGACATTCTCCCCTCCCCCCGAGACACACTCCCCTCCCCCAGAGACACTCTCCCCTCCCCTCCCCCGGGACACTCTCCCCTCCCCCGGGACACTCTCCCCTCCCCCGGGACACTCGCCCCTCCCCCCGAGTCTCTCTCCCCTCCCCCCGAGACACTCTCCCCTCCCCCCGAGACACTCTCCCGTCGCCCCGGGGACACTCTCCCCTCCCCTCACTCCGAGACACTCTTCCCTCCCCCGGGACACTCTCCCTTCCCCCTGGGACACGCTCCCCTCCCCCCGGGACACTCTCCCCTCCCCCCGTGACACTCTCCCCTCCTCCCGCGACACTCTCCCCTCCCCCCGGGACACTCTCCCCTCCCCTCGGGACACTCTCCCCTCCCCTCGGGACACTCTCCACTCACCCCGGGACACTCTCCCCACCTCCCGGGACACTCTCCCTTCCCCCCGGTACTATCTCCCCTCCCCCCGGGACACTCTCCCCTCCCCCCGTGACACTCTCCCCTCCTCCCGCGACACTCTCGCCTCCCCCCGGGACACTCTCCCCTCCCCTCGGGACACTCTGCCCTCCCCTCGGGACACTCTCCCCTCCCCTCGGGACACTCTCCCCTCCTCTCGGGACATTCTCCTCTCCCCCCCGGACACTCTCCCCTCCCCCTGGGACACTCTCCCCTCCCCCTGAGACACTCTCCCCTCCCCCCGGGACACTCTCCCCTCCCCCCGAGACACTCTGCCCTCCCCCCGGGACACTCTCCCCTCCCCCCGGGACACTCTCCCTTCCCCCCGGGGCACTCTCCCCTCCCCATGAGACACTCTCCCCTCCCCTCGGGACACTCTCCCCTCCCCCCAGGACACTCTCCCTTCCCCCCGGTGCACTCTCCCCTCCCCCCGGGACACTCTCCCCTCCCCCCGGGATACTCTCCCCTACCCTCTCCTCGGGACACTCTCCCCTCCCCCACGAGACACTCTCCCCTCCCCCCGGGTCACTCTCCCCTCCTCCCGGGACACTCACCCCTCCCCCCGAGACACTCTCCCCTCCCCCCGAGACACTCTCCCCTCCCCCCGAAACACTCTGCCCTGCCCCCGAGACACTCTCACCTCCCCCAGAGACACTCTCTCCTCCCGCCGAGACACCCTCCCCTCCCCTCTGGACACTCTCTGCTCCCCCCGGGACACTCTCCCCACCTCCCGGGACACTCTCCCTTCCCCCCGGTACTCTCTCCCCTCCCCCCGGGACACTCTCCCCTCCCCCCGTGACACTCTCCCCTCCTCCCGCTACACTCTCGCCTCCCCCCGGGACACTCTCCCCTCCCCCCGGGACACTCTCCCCTCCCCTCGGGACACTCTACCTTCCCCCCGGGGCACTCTCCCCTCCCCCTGAGACACTCTCCCCTCCCCTCGGGACACTCTCCCCTCCCCCCAGGACACTCTCCCTTCCCCCCGGGGCACTCTCCCCTCCCCCCGGGACACTCTCCCCTACCCCCGGGATACTCTCCCCTACCCTCTCCTCGGGACACTCTCCCCTCCCCCACGAGACACTCTCCCCTCCCCCCGGGTCACTCTCCCCTCCTCCCGGGACACTCACCCCTCCACCCGAGACACTCTCCCCTCCCCCCGAGACACTCTCCCCTCCCCCCGAAATACTCTGCCCTGCCCCCGAGACACTCTCACCTCCCCCCGAGACACTCTCTCCTCCCGCCGAGACACCCTCCCCTCCCCTCTGGACACTCTCTGCTCCCCCCGGGACACTCTCCCCTCATCATGAGACACTCTCCCCTCCCCCCGGGACACTCTCCCCTCCCCTCGAGACACTCTCCCCTCCCCCCGAGACACACTCCCCTCCCCCTGAGACACTCTCCCCTCCCCCCGAAACACTGTCCCCTCCCGCCGAGACACTCTCCCCTCCCCCCGGGACACTCTCCCCTCCCCTCCGCCCGGGACACTCTCCCCTCCCCCCGAGACACTCTCCATTCCCACTGAGACAGTCTCCCCTCCCCCCGAGACACTCTCCCCTCCCCCCGGGACACTCTCCCCTCCCCTCCGCCCGGGACACTCTCCCCTCCCCCCGAGACACACTCCCCTCCCCCCGAGACACTCTCACCTCCCCCCGAGACACTCTCCCCTCCCCCCGAGACACACTCCCCTCCCCCTGAGACATTCTCCCCTCCCCCCGAGACACACTCCCCTCCCCCCGAGACACTCTCCACTCCCCCCGAGACACTCTCCCCTCCCCCCGAAACACTCTGCCCTGCCCCCGAGACACTCTCACCTCCCCCAGAGACACTCTCTCCTCCCGCCGAGACACCCTCCCCTCCCCTCTGGACACTCTCTGCTCCCCCCGGGACACTCTCCCCACATCCCGGGACACTCTCCCTTCCCCCCGGTACTCTCTCCCCTCCCCCCGGGACACTCTCCCCTCCCCCCGTGACACTCTCCCCTCCTCCCGCTACACTCTCGCCTCCCCCCGAGACACTCTCCCCTCCCCCCGGGACACTCTCCCCTCCTCTCGGGACATTCTCCCCTCCCCGCCGGACACTCTCCCCTCCCCCTGGGACTCTCTCCCCTCCCCCCGGGACACACTCCCCTCCCCCCGAGACACTCTGCCCTCCCCGCGGGACACTCTCCCCTCCCCCCGGGACACTCTCCCTTCCCCCCGGGGCACTCTCCCCTCCCCCTGAGACACTCTCCCCTCCCCTCGGGACACTCTCCCCTCCCCCCAGGACACTCTCCCTTCCCCCCGGGGCACTCTCCCCTCCCCCCGGGACACTCTCCCCTACCCCCGGGATACTCTCCCCTACCCTCTCCTCGGGACACTCTCCCCTCCCCCACGAGACACTCTCCCCTCCCCCCGGGTCACTCTCCCCTCCTCCCGGGACACTCACCCCTCCCCCCGAGACACTCTCCCCTCCCCCCGAGACACTCTCCCCTCCCCCCGAAACACTCTGCCCTGCCCCCGAGACACTCTCACCTCCCCCCGAGACACTCTCTCCTCCCGCCGAGACACCCTCCCCTCCCCTCTGGACACTCTCTGCTCCCCCCGGGACACTCTCTCCTCATCATGAGACACTCTCCCCTCCCCCCGGGACACTCTCCCCTCCCCTCGAGACACTCTCCCCTCCCCCCGAGACACACTCCCCTCCCCCTGAGACACTCTCCCCTCCCCCCGAAACACTGTCCCCTCCCGCCGAGACACTCTCCCCTCCCCCCGGGACACTCTCCCCTCCCCTCCGCCCGGGACACTCTCCCCTCCCCCCGAGACACTCTCCATTCCCACTGAGACAGTCTCCCCTCCCCCCGAGACACTCTCCCCTCCCCCCGGGACACTCTCCCCTCCCCTCCGCCCGGGACACTCTCCCCTCCCCCCGAGACACACTCCCCTCCCCCCGAGACACTCTCACCTCCCCCCGAGACACTCTCTCCTCCCCCCGAGACACACTCCCCTCCCCCTGAGACATTCTCCCCTCCCCCCGAGACACACTCCCCTCCCCCCGAGACACTCTCCCCTCCCCTCCCCCGGGACACTCTCCCCTCCCCCCGAGACACTCTCCATTCCCACTGAGACAGTCTCCCCTCCCCCCGAGACACTCTCCCCTCCCCCCGGGACACTCTCCCCTCCCCTCCGCCCGGGACACTCTCCCCTCCCCCCGAGACACACTCCCCTCCCCCCGAGACACTCTCACCTCCCCCCGAGACACTCTCCCCTCCCCCCGAGACACACTCCCCTCCCCCTGAGACATTCTCCCCTCCCCCCGAGACACACTCCCCTCCCCCCGAGACACTCTCCCCTCCCCCCGAGACACTCTCCCCTCCCCCCGAAACACTCTGCCCTGCCCCCGAGACACTCTCACCTCCCCCAGAGACACTCTCTCCTCCCGCCGAGACACCCTCCCCTCCCCTCTGGACACTCTCTGCTCCCCCCGGGACACTCTCCCCACATCCCGGGACACTCTCCCTTCCCCCCGGTACTCTCTCCCCTCCCCCCGGGACACTCTCCCCTCCCCCCGTGACACTCTCCCCTCCTCCCGCTACACTCTCGCCTCCCCCCGAGACACTCTCCCCTCCCCCCGGGACACTCTCCCCTCCTCTCGGGACATTCTCCCCTCCCCGCCGGACACTCTCCCCTCCCCCTGGGACTCTCTCCCCTCCCCCCGGGACACACTCCCCTCCCCCCGAGACACTCTGCCCTCCCCGCGGGACACTCTCCCCTCCCCCCGGGACACTCTCCCTTCCCCCCGGGGCACTCTCCCCTCCCCCTGAGACACTCTCCCCTCCCCTCGGGACACTCTCCCCTCCCCCCAGGACACTCTCCCTTCCCCCCGGGGCACTCTCCCCTCCCCCCGGGACACTCTCCCCTACCCCCGGGATACTCTCCCCTACCCTCTCCTCGGGACACTCTCCCCTCCCCCACGAGACACTCTCCCCTCCCCCCGGGTCACTCTCCCCTCCTCCCGGGACACTCACCCCTCCCCCCGAGACACTCTCCCCTCCCCCCGAGACACTCTCCCCTCCCCCCGAAACACTCTGCCCTGCCCCCGAGACACTCTCACCTCCCCCCGAGACACTCTCTCCTCCCGCCGAGACACCCTCCCCTCCCCTCTGGACACTCTCTGCTCCCCCCGGGACACTCTCTCCTCATCATGAGACACTCTCCCCTCCCCCCGGGACACTCTCCCCTCCCCTCGAGACACTCTCCCCTCCCCCCGAGACACACTCCCCTCCCCCTGAGACACTCTCCCCTCCCCCCGAAACACTGTCCCCTCCCGCCGAGACACTCTCCCCTCCCCCCGGGACACTCTCCCCTCCCCTCCGCCCGGGACACTCTCCCCTCCCCCCGAGACACTCTCCATTCCCACTGAGACAGTCTCCCCTCCCCCCGAGACACTCTCCCCTCCCCCCGGGACACTCTCCCCTCCCCTCCGCCCGGGACACTCTCCCCTCCCCCCGAGACACACTCCCCTCCCCCCGAGACACTCTCACCTCCCCCCGAGACACTCTCTCCTCCCCCCGAGACACACTCCCCTCCCCCTGAGACATTCTCCCCTCCCCCCGGGACACGCTCACCTCCCCCCGCGACACTCTCCCCTCCCCCCGTGACACTCTCCCCTCCTCCCGCGACACTCTCGCCTCCCCCCGGGACACTCTCCCCTCCCCTCGGGACACTCTCCCCTCCCCTCGGGACACTCTCCACTCACCCCGGGACACTCTCCCCACCTCCCGGGACACTCTCCCTTCCCCCCGGTACTCTCTCCCCTCCCCCCGGGACACACTCCCCTCCCCCCGTGACACTCTCCCCTCCCCCCGGGACTCTCGTCCCTCCCCTCGGGACACTCTGCCCTCCCCTCGGGACACTCTCCCCTCCCCTCGGGACACTCTCCCCTCCTCTCGGGACATTCTCCCCTCCCCCCCGGACACTCTCCACTCCCCCTGAGACACTCTCCCCTCCCCCCGGGACACTCTCCCCTCCCCCCGAGACACTCTGCCCTCCTCCCGGGACACTCTCCCCTCTCCCCGGGACACTCTCCCTTCCCCCCGGGGCACTCTCCCCTCCCCCTGAGACACTCTCCCCTCCCCTCGGGACACTCTCCCCTCCCCCCAGGACACTCTCCCTTCCCCCGGGGCACTCTCCCCTCCCCCCGGGACACTCTCCCCTCCCCCCGGGATACTCTCCCCTACCCTCTCCTCGGGACACTCTCCCCTCCCCCACGAGACACTCTCCCCTCCCCCCGGGTCACTCTCCCCTCCTCCCGGGACACTCACCCCTCCCCCCGAGACACTCTCCCCTCCCCCCGAAACACTCTGCCCTGCCCCCGAGACACTCTCACCTCCCCCCGAGACACTCTCCCCCCCCCCAAGACACTCTCCCCTCCCCCCGAGTCACTCTCCCCTCCCCCTGAGACACTCTCCCCTCCCCCTGAGACACGCTCCCCTCCCCCGAGACAATCTCCCCTCCCCCCGGGACACTCTGCCCTCCCCCTGAGACACTCTCCCCTCCCCTCGGGACACTCTCCCCTCCCCCCAGGACACTCTCCCTTCCCCCAGGGGCACTCTCCCCTCCCCCCGGGACACTCTCCCCTACCCCCGGGATACTCTCCCCTACCCTCTCCTCGGGACACTCTCCCCCTCCCCCACGAGACACTCTCCCCTCCCCCCGGGTCACTCTCCCCTCCTCCCGGGACACTCACCCCTCCCCCCGAGACACTCTCCCCTCCCCCCGAGACACTCTCCCCTCCCCCCGAAATATCTGCCCTGCCCCCGAGACACTCTCACCTCCCCCCGAGACACTCTCTCCTCCCGCCGAGACACCCTCCCCTCCCCTCTGGACACTCTCTGCTCCCCCCGGGACACTCTCCCCTCATCATGAGACACTCTCCCCTCCCCCCGGGACACTCTCCCCTCCCCTCGAGACACTCTCCCCTCCCCCCGAGACACACTCCCCTCCCCCTGAGACACTCTCCCCTCCCCCCGAAACACTGTCCCCTCCCGCCGAGACACTCTCCCCTCCCCCCGGGACACTCTCCCCTCCCCTCCGCCCGGGACACTCTCCCCTCCCCCCGAGACACTCTCCATTCCCACTGAGACAGTCTCCCCTCCCCCCGAGACACTCTCCCCTCCCCCCGGGACACTCTCCCCTCCCCTCCGCCCGGGACACTCTCCCCTCCCCCCGAGACACACTCCCCTCCCCCCGAGATACTCTCACCTCCCCCGAGACACTCTCCCCTCCCCCCGAGACACACTCCCCTCCCCCTGAGACATTCTCCCCTCCCCCCGAGACACACTCCCCTCCCCCCGAGACACTCTCCCCTCCCCCCGAGACACTCTCCCCTCCCCCCGAAACACTCTGCCCTGCCCCCGAGACACTCTCACCTCCCCCAGAGACACTCTCTCCTCCCGCCGAGACACCCTCCCCTCCCCTCTGGACACTCTCTGCTCCCCCCGGGACACTCTCCCCACCTCCCGGGACACTCTCCCTTCCCCCGGTACTCTCTCCCCTCCCCCCGGGACACTCTCCCCTCCCCCCGTGACACTCTCCCCTCCTCCCGCTACACTCTCGCCTCCCCCCGAGACACTCTCCCCCTCCCCCCGGGACACTCTCCCCTCCCCTCGGGACACTCTCCCCTCCTCTCGGGACATTCTCCCCTCCCCGCCGGACACTCTCCCCTCCTCCTGGGACTCTCTCCCCTCCCCCCGGGACACACTCCCCTCCCCCCGAGACACTCTGCCCTCCCCGCGGGACACTCTCCCCTCCCCCCGGGACACTCTCCCTTCCCCCCGGGGCACTCTCCCCTCCCCCTGAGACACTCTCCCCTCCCCTCGGGACACTCTCCCCTCCCCCCAGGACACTCTCCCTTCCCCCCGGGGCACTCTCCCCTCCCCCCGGGACACTCTCCCCTACCCCCGGGATACTCTCCCCTACCCTCTCCTCGGGACACTCTCCCCTCCCCCACGAGACACTCTCCCCTCCCCCCGGGTCACTCTCCCCTCCTCCCGGGACACTCACCCCTCCCCCCGAGACACTCTCCCCTCCCCCCGAGACACTCTCCCCTCCCCCCGAAACACTCTGCCCTGCCCCCGAGACACTCTCACCTCCCCCCGAGACACTCTCTCCTCCCGCCGAGACACCCTCCCCTCCCCTCTGGACACTCTCTGCTCCCCCCGGGACACTCTCTCCTCATCATGAGACACTCTCCCCTCCCCCCGGGACACTCTCCCCTCCCCTCGAGACACTCTCCCCTCCCCCCGAGACACACTCCCCTCCCCCTGAGACACTCTCCCCTCCCCCCGAAACACTGTCCCCTCCCGCCGAGACACTCTCCCCTCCCCCCGGGACACTCTCCCCTCCCCTCCGCCCGGGACACTCTCCCCTCCCCCCGAGACACTCTCCATTCCCACTGAGACAGTCTCCCCTCCCCCCGAGACACTCTCCCCTCCCCCGGGACACTCTCCCCTCCCCTCCGCCCGGGACACTCTCCCCTCCCCCCGAGACACACTCCCCTCCCCCCGAGACACTCTCACCTCCCCCCGAGACACTCTCCCCTCCCCCCGAGACACACTCCCCTCCCCCTGAGACATTCTCCCCTCCCCCCGAGACACACTCCCCTCCCCCCGAGACACTCTCCCCTCCCCTCCCCCGGGACACTCTCCCCTCCCCCGGGACACTCTCACCTCCCCCGGGACACTCGCCCCTCCCCCCGAGTCTCTCTCCCCTCCCCCCGAGACACTCTCCCCTCCCCCCGAGACACTCTCCCGTCGCCCCGGGGACACTCTCCCCTCCCCTCACTCCGAGACACTCTTCCCTCCCCCGGGACACTCTCCCCTTCCCCCCGGGACACGCTCACCTCCCCCCGCGACACTCTCCCCTCCCCCCGTGACACTCTCCCCTCCTCCCGCGACACTCTCGCCTCCCCCCGGGACACTCTCCCCTCCCCTCGGGACACTCTCCCCTCCCCTCGGGACACTCTCCACTCACCCCGGGACACTCTCCCCACCTCCCGGGACACTCTCCCTTCCCCCCGGTACTCTCTCCCCTCCCCCCGGGACACACTCCCCTCCCCCCGTGACACTCTCCCCTCCCCCCGGGACTCTCGTCCCTCCCCTCGGGACACTCTGCCCGCCCCTCGGGACACTCTCCCCTCCCCTCGGGACACTCTCCCCTCCTCTCGGGACATTCTCCCCTCCCCCCCGGACACTCTCCACTCCCCCTGAGACACTCTCCCCTCCCCCCGGGACACTCTCCCCTCCCCCCGAGACACTCTGCCCTCCTCCCGGGACACTCTCCCCTCTCCCCGGGACACTCTCCCTTCCCCCCGGGGCACTCTCCCCTCCCCCTGAGACACTCTCCCCTCCCCTCGGGACACTCTCCCCTCCCCCCAGGACACTCTCCCTTCCCCCCGGGGCACTCTCCCCTCCCCCCGGGACACTCTCCCCTCCCCCCGGGATACTCTCCCCTACCCTCTCCTCGGGACACTCTCCCCTCCCCCACGAGACACTCTCCCCTCCCCCCGGGTCACTCTCCCCTCCTCCCGGGACACTCACCCCTCCCCCCGAGACACTCTCCCCTCCCCCCGAAACACTCTGCCCTGCCCCCGAGACACTCTCACCTCCCCCGAGACACTCTCCCCCCCCCCAAGACACTCTCACCTCCCCCGAGTCACTCTCCCCTCCCCCTGAGACACTCTCCCCTCCCCCTGAGACACGCTCCCTTCCCCCGAGACACTCTCCCCTCCCCCCGGGACACTCTGCCCTCCCCTCGGGACACTCTCCCCTCCCCCCGGGACACTCTCCCCTCCACTCGGGACACACTCCCCTCCCCCTGAGACATTCTCCCCTCCCCCCGAGAAACTCTCCCCTCCCCTCCCCCCGAGACACTCCCCTCCCCTCCCCCGGGACACTCTCCCCTCCCCCGGGACACTCGCCCCTCCCCCCGAGTCTCTCTCCCCTCCCCCCGAGACACTCTCCCCTCCCCCCGAGACACTCTCCTCTCGCCCCGGGGACACTCTGCCCTCGCCTCACTCCGAGACACTCTTCCCTCCCCCGGGACACTCTCCCTTCCCCCCGGGACACGCTCCCCTCCCCCCGGGACACTCTCCCCTCCCCCCGGGACACTCTCCCCTCCTCCCGCGACACTCTCGCCTCCCCCCGGGACACTCTCCGCTCCCCTCGGGACACTCTCCCCTCCCCTCGGGACACTCTCCCCTCCCCCGAGACACTCTCCCCTCCCCCCGAGACACTCTCCACTCACCCCGGGACACTCTCCCCACCTCCCGGGACACTCTCCCTTCCCCTCGGGACTCTCTCCCCTCCCCCCGGGACACTCTCCCCTCCCCCCGTGACACTCTCCCCTCCTCCCGCGACACTCTCGCCTCCCCCGGGACACTCTCCCCTCCCCTCGGGACACTCTCCCCTTCCCTCGGGACACTCTGCCCTCCCCTCGGGCACTCTCCCCTCCCCTCGGGACACTCTCCCCTCCTCTCGGGACATTCTCCCCTCCCCCCGGACACTCTCCCCTCCCCCTGGGACACTCTCCCCTCCCCCTGAGACACTCTCCCCTCCCCCCGGGACACTCTCCCCTCCCTCCGAGACATTCTGCCCTCCCCCCGAGACACTCTGCCCTCCCCCCGGGACACTCTCCACTCCCCTCCCCACGGGACACACTCCCCTCCCCTCGGGACACTCTCCCTTCCACCCGGGACACTCTCCCCTCCCCCTGAGACACTCTCCCCTCCCCTCGGGACACTCTCCCCTCCCCCCAGGACACTCTCCCCTCCCCCCAGGACACTCTCCCTTCCCCCCGGGGCACTCTCCCTCCCCCCGGGACACTCTCCCCTCCCCCCGGGATACTCTCCCCTTCCCTCTCCTCGGGACACTCTCCCCTCCCCCCCGAGACTCTCTCCCCTCCCCCCGGGTCACTCTCCCCTCCTCCCGGGACACTCTCCCCTCCCCCCGAGTATCTCTCCCCTCCCCCTGGGACACTCTCCCCTCCCCCCGGGATACTCTCCCCTTCCATCTCCTCGGGACACTCTCCCCTCCCCCCCGAGACACTCTCCACTCCCCCCGGGACACTCTCCCCTCCCCCCGAGACACTCTCCCCTCCCCCCGGGACTCTTGCCCCTCCCCTCGGGACACTCTACACTCGCCTCGCGACACTCTCCCCACCCCTCACACTGGGAAACTCTCCACTTCCCTCGGGACACACTCCCCTCCCCTACCCCCGGGACATTCTCCCCTCCCCTCCCCCCGGGACACTCTCCCCTCCCCTCGGGACACTCTCCCCTCCCCTCCGCCCGGGACACTCTCCCCTCCCCCCGAGACATTCTCCCCTCCCCCCGAGACACTCTCCCCGTCCCCCGGACACTCTCCCCTCCCCCTGGGACACTCTCCCGTCCCCCTGAGACACTCTCCCCTCCCCCCGGACACTCTCCCCTCCCCCTGGGACACTCTCCCCTCCCCCTGAGACACTCTCCCCTCCCCCCGGGACACTCTCCCCTCCCCTCGGGACACACTCCCCTCCCCTCCGCCCGGGACACTCTCCCCTCCCCTCGGGACACTCTCCCCTCCTCTCGGGACATTCTCCCCTCCCCACGAGACACTCTCCCCTCCCCCGAGACTGTCTCCCCTCCCCCTGAGACACTCACCCCTCCACCGAGACACTCTCCCCTCCCCCAGAGACCCTCTCCCCTCCCCCAGAGACCCTCTCCCCTCCCCCCGAGACACTCTCCCCGTCCCCCGGACACTCTCCCCTCCCCCTGGGACACTCTCCCCTCCCCCTGAGACACTCTCCCCTCCCCCCGTGACACTCTCCCCTCCCCTCGTGACATTATCCACTCCCCACCCCCCGGTACACACTCCCCTCCCCTCACGCCGGGACACACTCCCCTCCCCTCCCCCCGGGACACTCTCCCCTCCCCTCCGCCCGGGACACTCTCCACTCCCCTCCCCCCGAGACACTCTCCCCACCCCTCCTCCCGAAACACTCTCCCCTGCCCCCGAGACACTCTCCCCACCCCTCCTCCCGAAACACTCTCCCCTCCCCCCGAGACACTCTCACCTCCCCCCGAGACACTCTCCTCTCCCCCCGAGTCACTCTCCCCTCCCCCTGAGGCACTCTCCCCTCCCCCTGAGACACTCTCTCCTCCCACTGAGGCACTCTCCCCTCCCCCTGAGACACTCTCCCCTCCCCCTGAGACACGCTCCCCTCCCCCGAGACACTCTCCCTCCCCCCGGGACACTCTCCCCTCCCCTCGGGACACACTCCCCTCCCCCGAGTCACTCTCCCCTCCCCCTGAGACACTCTCCCCTCCCCCTGAGACACTCTCTCCTCCCCCTGAGGCACTCTCCCCTCTCCCTGAGACACTCTCCCCTCCCCCGAGACACTCTCCCCTCCCCCCGGGACACTCTCCCCTCCCCTCGGGACACTCTCCCCTCCCCCCGGGACACTCTCGCCTCCCCTCGGGACACTCTCCCCTCCCCCTGAGACATTCTCCCCACCCCCCGAGAAACTCTCCCCTCCCCTTCCCCCGAGACACTCTCCCCTCCCCTCCCGCGGGACACTCTCCCCTCCCCCCGAGACACTCTCCCCTCCCCCGGGACACTCGCCCCTCCTCCCGGGACACTCACCCCTCCCCCCGAGACACTCTCCCCTCCCCCCGAGACACTCTCCCCTCCCCACGAAACACTCTGCCCTGCCCCCGAGACACTCTCACCTCCCCCCGAGACACTCTCTCCTCCCGCCGAGACACCCTCCCCTCCCCTCTGGACACTCTCTGCTCCCCCCGGGACACTCTCCCCTCATCATGAGACACTCTCCCCTCCCCCCGGGACACTCTCCCCTCCCCCCGAAACACTGTCCCCTCCCGCCGAGACACTCTCCCCTCCCCCCGGGACACTCTCCCCTCCCCTCCGCCCGGGACACTCTCCCCTCCCCCCGAGACACTCTCCATTCCCACTGAGACAGTCTCCCCTCCCCCCGAGACACTCTCCCCTCCCCCCGGGACACTCTCCCCTCCCCTCCGCCCGGGACACTCTCCCCTCCCCCCGAGACACACTCCCCTCCCCCCGAGACACTCTCACCTCCCCCCGAGACACTCTCCCCTCCCCCCGAGACACACTGCCCTCCCCCTGAGACATTCTCCCCTCCCCCCGAGACACACTCCCCTCCCCCCGAGACACTCTCCCCTCCCCTCCCCCGGGACACTCTCCCCTCCCCGGGACACTCTCCCCTCCCCCGGGACACTCGCCCCTCCCCCCGAATCTCTCTCCCCTCCCCCCGAGACACTCTCCCCTCCCCCCGAGACACTCTCCCGTCGCCCCGGGGACACTCTCCCCTCCCCTCACTCCGAGACACTCTTCCCTCCCCCGGGACACTCTCCCTTCCCCCCGGGACACGCTCCCCTCCCCCCGCGACACTCTCCCCTCCCCCCGTGACACTCTCCCCTCCTCCCGCGACACTCTCGCCTCCCCCGGGACACTCTCCCCTCCCCTCGGGACACTCTCCCCTCCCCTCGGGACACTCTCCACTCACCCCGGGACACTCTCCCCACCTCCCGGGACACTCTCCCTTCCCCCCGGTACTCTCTCCCCTCCCCCCGGGACACACTCCCCTCCCCCCGTGACACTCTCCCCTCCCCCCGGGACTCTCGCCCCTCCCCTCGGGACACTCTGCCCTCCCCTCGGGACACTCTCCCCTCCCCTCGGGACACTCTCCCCTCCTCTCGGGACATTCTCCCCTCCCCCCCGGACACTCTCCACTCCCCCTGAGACACTCTCCCCTCCCCCCGGGACACTCTCCCCTCCCCCCGAGACACTCTGCCCTCCCCCCGGGACACTCTCCCCTCTCCCCGGGACACTCTCCCTTCCCCCCGGGGCACTCTCCCCTCCCCCTGAGACACTCTCCCCTCCCCTCGGGACACTCTCCCCTCCCCCCAGGACACTCTCCCTACCCCCCGGGGCACTCTCCCCCCCCCGGGACACTCTCCCCTCCCCCCGGGATACTCTCCCCTACCCTCTCCTCGGGACACTCTCCCCTCCCCCACGAGACACTCTCCCCTCCCCCCGGGTCACTCTCCCCTCCTCCCGGGACACTCACCCCTCCCCCCGAGACACTCTCCCCTCCCCCCGAAACACTCTGCCCTGCCCCCGAGACACTCTCACCTCCCCCCGAGACACTCTCCCCCCCCCAAGACACTCTCCCCTCCCCCCGAGTCACTCTCCCCTCCCCCTGAGACACTCTCCCCTCCCCCTGAGACACGCTCCCCTCCCCCGAGACACTCTCCCCTCCCCCCGGGACACTCTGCCCTCCCCTCGGGACACTCTCCCCTCCCCCCGGGACACTCTCCCCTCCACTCGGGACACTCTCCCCTCCCCCTGAGACATTCTCCCCTCCCCCCGAGAAACTCTCCCCTCCCCTCCCCCCGAGACACTCTCCCCTCCCCTCCCCCGGGACACTCTCCCCTCCCCCGGGACACTCGCCCCTCCCCCCGAGTCTCTCTCCCCTCCCCCCGAGACACTCTCCCCTCCCCCCGAGACACTCTCCTCTCGCCCCGGGGACACTCTCCCCTCGCCTCACTCCGAGACACTCTTCCCTCCCCCGGGACACTCTCCCTTCCCCCCGGGACACGCTCCCCTCCCCCCGGGACACTCTCCCCTCCCCACGGGACACTCTCCCCTCCTCCCGCGACACTCTCGCCTCCCCCCGGGACACTCTCCGCTCCCCTCGGGACACTCTCCCCTCCCCTCGGGACACTCTCCCCTCCCCCGAGACACTCTCCCCTCCCCCCGAGACACTCTCCACTCACCCCGCGACACTCTCCCCACCTCCCGGGACACTCTCCCTTCCCCTCAGGACTCTCTCCCCTCCCCCCGGGACACTCTCCCCTCCCCCCGTGACACTCTCCCCTCCTCCCGCGACACTCTCGCCTCCCCCCGGGACACTCTCCCCTCCCCTCGGGACACTCTCCCCTCCCCTCGGGACACTCTGCCCTCCCCTCGGGACACTCTCCCCTCCCCTCGGGACACTCTCCCCTCCTCTCGGGACATTCTCCCCTCCCCCCCGGACACTCTCCCCTCCCCCTGGGACACTCTCCCCTCCCCCTGAGACACTCTCCCCTCCCCCCGGGACACTCTCCCCTCTCCCCGAGCCATTCTGCCCTCCCCCCGAGACACTCTGCCCTCCCCCCGGGACACTCTCCCCTCCCCTCCCCACGGGACACACTCCCCTCCCCTCGGGACACTCTCCCTTCCACCCGGGACACTCTCCCCTCCCCCTGAGACACTCTCCCCTCCCCTCGGGACACTCTCCCCTCCCCCCAGGACACTCTCCCCTCCCCCCAGGACACTCTCCCTTCCCCCCGGGGCACTCTCCCCTCCCCCCGGGACACTCTCCCCTCCCCCCGGGATACTCTCCCCTTCCCTCTCCTCGGGACACTCTCCCCTCCCCCCCGAGACTCTCTCCCCTCCCCCCGGGTCACTCTCCCCTCCTCCCGGGACACTCTCCCCTCCCCCCGAGAATCTCTCCCCTCCCCCTGGGACACTCTCCCCTCCCCCCGGGATACTCTCCCCTTCCATCTCCTCGGGACACTCTCCCCTCCCCCCCGAGACACTCTCCACTCCCCCCGGGACACTCTCCCCTCCCCCCGAGACACTCTCCCCTCCCTCCGGGACTCTTGCCCCTCCCCTCGGGACACTCTACACTCGCCTCGCGACACTCTCCCCACCCCTCACACTGGGAAACTCTCCACTTCCCTCGGGACACACTCCCCTCCCCTCCCCCCGGGACATTCTCCCCTCCCCTCCCCCCGGGACACTCTCCCCTCCCCTCGGGACACTCTCCCCTCCCCTCCGCCCGGGACACTCTCCCCTCCCCCCGAGACATTCTCCCCTCCCCCCGAGACACTCTCCCCGTCCCCCGGACACTCTCCCCTCCCCCTGGGACACTCTCCCCTCCCCCTGAGATACTCTCCCCTCCCCCCGGACACTCTCCCCTCCCCCTGGGACACTCTCCCCTCCCCCTGAGACACTCTCCCCTCCCCCCGGGACACTCTCCCCTCCCCTCGGGACACACTCCCCTCCCCTCCGCCCGGGACACTCTCCCCTCCCCTCGGGACACTCTCCCCTCCTCTCGGGACATTCTCCCCTCCCCACGAGACACTCTCCCCTCCCCCGAGACTGTCTCCCCTCCCCCTGAGACACTCACCCCTCCACCGAGACACTCTCCCCTCCCCCAGAGACCCTCTCCCCTCCCCCAGAGACCCTCTCCCCTCCCCCCGAGACACTCTCCCCGTCCCCCGGACACTCTCCCCTCCCCCTGGGACACTCTCCCCTCCCCCTGAGACACTCTCCCCTCCCCCCGTGACACTCTCCCCTCCCCTCGTGACATTATCCACTCCCCACCCCCCGGTACACACTCCCCTCCCCTCACGCCGGGACACACTCCCCTCCCCTCCCCCCGGGACACTCTCCCCTCCCCTCCGCCCGGGACACTCTCCACTCCCCTCCCCCCGAGACACTCTCCCCACCCCTCCTCCCGAAACACTCTCCCCTCCTCCCGAAACACTCTCCCCTGCCCCCGAGACACTCTCCCCACCCCTCCTCCCGAAACACTCTCCCCTCCCCCCGAGACACTCTCACCTCCCCCCGAGACACTCTCCTCTCCCCCCGAGTCACTCTCCCCTCCCCCTGAGGCACTCTCCCCTCCCCCTGAGACACTCTCTCCTCCCACTGAGGCACTCTCCCCTCCCCCTGAGACACTCTCCCCTCCCCCTGAGACACGCTCCCCTCCCCCGAGACACTCTCCCCTCCCCCCGGGACACTCTCCCCTCCCCTCGGGACACACTCCCCTCCCCCCGAGTCACTCTCCCCTCCCCCTGAGACACTCTCCCCTCCCCCTGAGACACTCTCTCCTCCCCCTGAGGCACTCTCCCCTCTCCCTGAGACACTCTCCCATCCCACGAGACACAAATCCCTCCCCCCGGGACACTCTCCCCTCCCCTCGGGACACTCTCCCCTCCCCCCGGGACACTCTCCCCTCCCCTCGGGACACTCTCCCCTCCCCCTGAGACATTCTCCCCACCCCCCGAGAAGCTCTCCCCTCCCCTCCCCCCGAGACACTCTCCCCTCCCCTCCCCCGGGACACTCTCCCCTCCCCCGGGACACTCTCCCCTCCCCCGGGACACTCGCCCCTCCCCCCGAGTCTCTCTCCCCTCCCCCCGAGACACTCTCCCCTCCCCCCGAGACACTCTCCCGTCGCCCCGGGGACACTCTCCCCTCCCCTCACTCCGAGACACTCTTCCCTCCCCCGGGACACTCTCCCTTCCCCCCGGGACACGCTCACCTCCCCCCGCGACACTCTCCCCTCCCCCCGTGACACTCTCCCCTCCTCCCGCGACACTCTCGCCTCCCCCCGGGACACTCTCCCCTCCCCTCGGGACACTCTCCCCTCCCCTCGGGACACTCTCCACTCACCCCGGGACACTCTCCCCACCTCCCGGGACACTCTCCCTTCCCCCCGGTACTCTCTCCCCTCCCCCCGGGACACACTCCCCTCCCCCCGTGACACTCTCCCCTCCCCCCGGGACTCTCGTCCCTCCCCTCGGGACACTCTGCCCTCCCCTCGGGACACTCTCCCCTCCCCTCGGGACACTCTCCCCTCCTCTCGGGACATTCTCCCCTCCCCCCCGGACACTCTCCACTCCCCCTGAGACACTCTCCCCTCCCCCCGGGACACTCTCCCCTCCCCCCGAGACACTCTGCCCTCCTCCCGGGACACTCTCCCCTCTCCCCGGGACACTCTCCCTTCCCCCCGGGGCACTCTCCCCTCCCCCTGAGACACTCTCCCCTCCCCTCGGGACACTCTCCCCTCCCCCCAGGACACTCTCCCTTCCCCCCGGGGCACTCTCCCATCCCCCCGGGACACTCTCCCCTCCCCCCGGGATACTCTCCCCTACCCTCTCCTCGGGACACTCTCCCCTCCCCCACGAGACACTCTCCCCTCCCCCCGGGTCACTCTCCCCTCCTCCCGGGACACTCACCCCTCCCCCCGAGACACTCTCCCCTCCCCCCGAAACACTCTGCCCTGCCCCCGAGACACTCTCACCTCCCCCCGAGACACTCTCCCCCCCCCCAAGACACTCTCCCCTCCCCCCGAGTCACTCTCCCCTCCCCCTGAGACACTCTCCCCTCAACCTGAGACACGCTCCCCTCCCCCGAGACACTCTCCCCTCCCCCCGGGACACTCTGCCCTCCCCCTGAGACACTCTCCCCTCCCCTCGGGACACTCTCCCCTCCCCCCAGGACACTCTCCCTTCCCCCCGGGGCACTCTCCCCTCCCCCGGGACACTCTCCCCTACCCCCGGGATACTCTCCCCTACCCTCTCCTCGGGACACTCTCCCCTCCCCCACGAGACACTCTCCCCTCCCCCCGGGTCACTCTCCCCTCCTCCCGGGACACTCACCCCTCCCCCCGAGACACTCTCACCTCCCCCCGAGACACTCTCTCCTCCCGCCGAGACACCCTCCCCTCCCCTCTGGACACTCTCTGCTCCCCCCGGGACACTCTCCCCTCATCATGAGACACTCTCCCCTCCCCCCGGGACACTCTCCCCTCCCCTCGAGACACTCTCCCCTCCCCCCGAGACACACTCCCCTCCCCCTGAGACACTCTCCCCTCCCCCCGAAACATTGTCCCCTCCCGCCGAGACACTCTCCCCTCCCCCCGGGACACTCTCCCCTCCCCTCCGCCCGGGACACTCTCCCCTCCCCCCGAGACACTCTCCATTCCCACTGAGACAGTCTCCCCTCCCCCCGAGACACTCTCCCCTCCCCCCGGGACACTCTCCCCTCCCCCCACCCCGGGACACTCTCCCCTCCCCCCGAGACACACTCCCCTCCCCCCGAGACACTCTCACCTCCCCCCGAGACACTCTCCCCTCCCCCCGAGACACACTCCCCTCCCCCTGAGACATTCTCCCCTCCCCCCGAGACACACTCCCCTCCCCCCGAGACACTCTCCCCTCCCCCCGAGACACTCTCCCCTCCCCCCGAAACACTCTGCCCTGCCCCCGAGACACTCTCACCTCCCCCAGAGACACTCTCTCCTCCCGCCGAGACACCCTCCCCTCCCCTCTGGACACTCTCTGCTCCCCCCGGGACACTCTCCCCACCTCCCGGGACATTCTCCCTTCCCCCCGGTACTCTCTCCCCTCCCCCCGGGACACTCTCCCCTCCCCCCGTGACACTCTCCCCTCCTCCCGCTACACTCTCGCCTCCCCCCGAGACACTCTCCCCTCCCCCCGGGACACTCTCCCCTCCCCTCGGGACACTCTCCCCTCCTCTCGGGACATTCTCCCCTCCCCGCCGGACACTCTCCCCTCCCCCTGGGACTCTCTCCCCTCCCCCCGGGACACACTCCCCTCCCCCCGAGACACTCTGCCCTCCCCGCGGGACACTCTCCCCTCCCCCCGGGACACTCTCCCTTCCCCCCGGGGCACTCTCCCCTCCCCCTGAGACACTCTCCCCTCCCCTCGGGACACTCTCCCCTCCCCCCAGGACACTCTCCCTTCCCCCCGGGGCACTCTCCCCTCCCCCCGGGACACTCTCCCCTACCCCCGGGATACTCTCCCCTACCCTCTCCTCGGGACACTCTCCCCTCCCCCACGAGACACTCTCCCCTCCCCCCGGGTCACTCTCCCCTCCTCCCGGGACACTCACCCCTCCCCCCGAGACACTCTCCCCTCCCCCCGAGACACTCTCCCCTCCCCCCGAAACACTCTGCCCTGCCCCCGAGACACTCTCACCTCCCCCCGAGGCACTCTCTCCTCCCGCCGAGACACCCTCCCCTCCCCTCTGGACACTCTCTGCTCCCCCCGGGACACTCTCTCCTCATCATGAGACACTCTCCCCTCCCCCCGGGACACTCTCCCCTCCCCTCGAGACACTCTCCCCTCCCCCCGAGACACACTCCCCTCCCCCTGAGACACTCTCCCCTCCCCCCGAAACACTGTCCCCTCCCGCCGAGACACTCTCCCCTCCCCCCGGGACACTCTCCCCTCCCCTCCGCCCGGGACACTCTCCCCTCCCCCCGAGACACTCTCCATTCCCACTGAGACAGTCTCCCCTCCCCCCGAGACACTCTCCCCTCCTCCCGGGACACTCTCCCCTCCCCTCCGCCCGGGACACTCTCCCCTCCCCCCGAGACACACTCCCCTCCCCCCGAGACACTCTCACCTCCCCCCGAGACACTCTCCCCTCCCCCCGAGACACACTCCCCTCCCCCTGAGACATTCTCCCCTCCCCCCGAGACACACTCCCCTCCCCCCGAGACACTCTCCCCTCCCTTCCCCCGGGACACTCTCCCCTCCCCCGGGACACTCTCCCCTCCCCCGGGACACTCGCCCCTCCCCCCGAGTCTCTCTCCCCTCCCCCCGAGACACTCTCCCCTCCCCCCGAGACACTCTCCCGTCGCCCCGGGGACACTCTCCCCTCCCCTCACTCCGAGACACTCTTCCCTCCCCCGGGACACTCTCCCTTCCCCCCGGGACACGCTCACCTCCCCCCGCGACACTCTCCCCTCCCCCCGTGACACTCTCCCCTCCTCCCGCGACACTCTCGCCTCCCCCCGGGACACTCTCCCCTCCCCTCGGGACACTCTCCCCTCCCCTCGGGACACTCTCCACTCACCCCGGGACACTCTCCCCACCTCCCGGGACACTCTCCCTTCCCCCCGGTACTCTCTCCCCTCCCCCCGGGACACACTCCCCTCCCCCCGTGACACTCTCCCCTCCCCCCGGGACTCTCGTCCCTCCCCTCGGGACACTCTGCCCTCCCCTCGGGACACTCTCCCCTCCCCTCGGGACACTCTCCCCTCCTCTCGGGACATTCTCCCCTCCCCCCCGGACACTCTCCACTCCCCCTGAGACACTCTCCCCTCCCCCCGGGACACTCTCCCCTCCCCTCGAGACACTCTGCCCTCCTCCCGGGACACTCTCCCCTCTCCCCGGGACACTCTCCCTTCCCCCCGGGGCACTCTCCCCTCCCCCTGAGACACTCTCCCCTCCCCTCGGGACACTCTCCCCTCCCCCCAGGACACTCTCCCTTCCCCCCGGGGCACTCTCCCCTCCCCCCGGGACACTCTCCCCTCCCCCCGGGATACTCTCCCCTACCCTCTCCTCGGGACACTCTCCCCTCCCCCACGAGACACTCTCCCCTCCCCCCGGGTCACTCTCCCCTCCTCCCGGGACACTCACCCCTCCCCCCGAGACACTCTCCCCTCCCCCCGAAACACTCTGCCCTGCCCCCGAGACACTCTCACCTCCCCCCGAGACACTCTCCCCCCCCCAAGACACTCTCCCCTCCCCCCGAGTCACTCTCCCCTCCCCCTGAGACACTCTCCCCTCCCCCTGAGACACGCTCCCTTCCCCCGAGACACTCTCCCCTCCCCCCGGGACACTCTGCCCTCCCCTCGGGACACTCTCCCCTCCCCCCGGGACACTCTCCCCTCCACTCGGGACACTCTCCCCTCCCCCTGAGACATTCTCCCCTCCCCCCGAGAAACTCTCCCCTCCCCTCCCCCCGAGACACTCTCCCCTCCCCTCCCCCGGGACACTCTCCCCTCCCCCGGGACACTCGCCCCTCCCCCCGAGTCTCTCTCCCCTCCCCCCGAGACACTCTCCCCTCCCCCCGAGACACTCTCCTCTCGCCCCGGGGACACTCTCCCCTCGCCTCACTCCGAGACACTCTTCCCTCCCCCGGGACACTCTCCCTTCCCCCCGGGACACGCTCCCCTCCCACCGGGACACTCTCCCCTCCCCCCGGGACACTCTCCCCTCCTCCCGCGACACTCTCGCCTCCCCCCGGGACACTCTCCGCTCCCCTCGGGACACTCTCCCCTCCCCTCGGGACACTCTCCCCTCCCCCGAGACACTCTCCCCTCCCCCCGAGACACTCTCCACTCACCCCGGGACACTCTCCCCACCTCCCGGGACACTCTCCCTTCCCCTCGGGACTCTCTCCCCTCCCCCCGGGACACTCTCCCCTCCCCCCGTGACACTCTCCCCTCCTCCCGCGACACTCTCGCCTCCCCCCGGGACACTCTCCCCTCCCCTCGGGACACTCTCCCCTCCCCTCGGGACACTCTGCCCTCCCCTCGGGACACTCTCCCCTCCCCTCGGGACACTCTCCCCTCCTCTCGGGACATTCTCCCCTCCCCCCGGACACTCTCCCCTCCCCCTGGGACACTCTCCCCTCCCCCTGAGACACTCTCCCCTCCCCCCGGGACACTCTCCCCTCCCCCCGAGACATTCTGCCCTCCCCCCGAGACACTCTGCCCTCCCCCCGGGACACTCTCCCCTCCCCTCCCCACGGGACACACTCCCCTCCCCTCGGGACACTCTCCCTTCCACCCGGGACACTCTCCCCTCCCCCTGAGACACTCTCCCCTCCCCTCGGGACACTCTCCCCTCCCCCCAGGACACTCTCCCCTCCCCCCAGGACACTCTCCCTTCCCCCCGGGGCACTCTCCCCTCCCCCCGGGACACTCTCCCCTCCCCCCGGGATACTCTCCCCATCCCTCTCCTCGGGACACTCTCCCCTCCCCCCCGAGACTCTCTCCCCTCCCCCCGGGTCACTCTCCCCTCCTCCCGGGACACTCTCCCCTCCCCCCGAGTATCTCTCCCCTCCCCCTGGGACACTCTCCCCTCCCCCCGGGATACTCTCCCCTTCCATCTCCTCGGGACACTCTCCCCTCCCCCCCGAGACACTCTCCACTCCCCCCGGGACACTCTCCCCTCCCCCCGAGACACTCTCCCCTCCCCCCGGGACTCTTGCCCCTCCCCTCGGGACACTCTACACTCGCCTCGCGACACTCTCCCCACCCCTCACACTGGGAAACTCTCCACTTCCCTCGGGACACACTCCCCTCCCCTACCCCCGGGACATTCTCCCCTCCCCTCCCCCCGGGACACTCTCCCCTCCCCTCGGGACACTCTCCCCTCCCCTCCGCCCGGGACACTCTCCCCTCCCCCCGAGACATTCTCCCCTCCCCCCGAGACACTCTCCCCGTCCCCCGGACACTCTCCCCTCCCCCTGGGACACTCTCCCCTCCCCCTGAGACACTCTCCCCTCCCCCCGGACACTCTCCCCTCCCCCTGGGACACTCTCCCCTCCCCCTGAGACACTCTCCCCTCCCCCCGGGACACTCTCCCCTCCCCTCGGGACACACTCCCCTCCCCTCCGCCCGGGACACTCTCCCCTCCCCTCGGGACACTCTCCCCTCCTCTCGGGACATTCTCCCCTCCCCACGAGACACTCTCCCCTCCCCCGAGACTGTCTCCCCTCCCCCTGAGACACTCACCCCTCCACCGAGACACTCTCCCCTCCCCCAGAGACCCTCTCCCCTCCCCCAGAGACCCTCTCCCCTCCCCCCGAGACACTCTCCCCGTCCCCCGGACACTCTCCCCTCCCCCTGGGACACTCTCCCCTCCCCCTGAGATACTCTCCCCTCCCCCCGTGACACTCTCCCCTCCCCTCGTGACATTATCCACTCCCCACCCCCCGGTACACACTCCCCTCCCCTCACGCCGGGACACACTCCCCTCCCCTCCCCCCGGGACACTCTCCCCTCCCCTCCGCCCGGGACACTCTCCACTCCCCTCCCCCCGAGACACTCTCCCCACCCCTCCTCCCGAAACACTCTCCCCTGCCCCCGAGACACTCTCCCCACCCCTCCTCCCGAAACACTCTCCCCTCCCCCCGAGACACTCTCACCTCCCCCCGAGACACTCTCCTCTCCCCCCGAGTCACTCTCCCCTCCCCCTGAGGCACTCTCCCCTCCCCCTGAGACACTCTCTCCTCCCACTGAGGCACTCTCCCCTCCCCCTGAGACACTCTCCCCTCCCCCTGAGACACGCTCCCCTCCCCCGAGACACTCTCCCCTCCCCCCGGGACACTCTCCCCTCCCCTCGGGACACACTCCCCTCCCCCCGAGTCACTCTCCCCTCCCCCTGAGACACTCTCCCTCCCCCTGAGACACTCTCTCCTCCCCCTGAGGCACTCTCCCCTCTCCCTGAGACACTCTCCCCTCCCCCGAGACACTCTCCCCTCCCCCCGGGACACTCTCCCCTCCCCTCGGGACACTCTCCCCTCCCCCCGGGACACTCTCCCCTCCCCTCGGGACACTCTCCCCTCCCCCTGAGACATTCTCCCCACCCCCCGAGAAACTCTCCCCTCCCCTTCCCCCGAGACACTCTCCCCTCCCCTCCCGCGGGACACTCTCCCCTCCCCCCGAGACACTCTCCCCTCCCCCGGGACACTCGCCCCTCCTCCCGGGACACTCACCCCTCCCCCCGAGACACTCTCCCCTCCCCCCGAGACACTCTCCCCTCCCCCCGAAACACTCTGCCCTGCCCCCGAGACACTCTCACCTCCCCCCGAGACACTCTCTCCTCCCGCCGAGACACCCTCCCCTCCCCTCTGGACACTCTCTGCTCCCCCCGGGACACTCTCCCCTCATCATGAGACACTCTCCCCTCCCCCCGGGACACTCTCCCCTCCCCCCGAAACACTGTCCCCTCCCGCCGAGACACTCTCCCCTCCCCCCGGGACACTCTCCCCTCCCCTCCGCCCGGGACACTCTCCCCTCCCCCCGAGACACTCTCCATTCCCACTGAGACAGTCTCCCCTCCCCCCGAGACACTCTCCCCTCCCCCCGGGACACTCTCCCCTCCCCTCCGCCCGGGACACTCTCCCCTCCCCCCGAGACACACTCCCCTCCCCCCGAGACACTCTCACCTCCCCCCGAGACACTCTCCCCTCCCCCCGAGACACACTGCCCTCCCCCTGAGACATTCTCCCCTCCCCCCGAGACACACTCCCCTCCCCCCGAGACACTCTCCCCTCCCCTCCCCCGGGACACTCTCCCCTCCCCCGGGACACTCTCCCCTCCCCCGGGACACTCGCCCCTCCCCCCGAATCTCTCTCCCCTCCCCCCGAGACACTCTCCCCTCCCCCCGAGACACTCTCCCGTCGCCCCGGGGACACTCTCCCCTCCCCTCACTCCGAGACACTCTTCCCTCCCCCGGGACACTCTCCCTTCCCCCCGGGACACGCTCCCCTCCCCCCGCGACACTCTCCCCTCCCCCCGTGACACTCTCCCCTCCTCCCGCGACACTCTCGCCTCCCCCCGGGACACTCTCCCCTCCCCTCGGGACACTCTCCCCTCCCCTCGGGACACTCTCCACTCACCCCGGGACACTCTCCCCACCTCCCGGGACACTCTCCCTTCCCCCCGGTACTCTCTCCCCTCCCCCCGGGACACACTCCCCTCCCCCCGTGACACTCTCCCCTCCCCCCGGGACTCTCGCCCCTCCCCTCGGGACACTATGCCCTCCCCTCGGGACACTCTCTCCTCCCCTCGGGACACTCTCCCCTCCTCTCGGGACATTCTCCCCTCCCCCCCGGACACTCTCCACTCCCCCTGAGACACTCTCCCCTCCCCCCGGGACACTCTCCCCTCCCCCCGAGACACTCTGCCCTCCCCCCGGGACACTCTCCCCTCTCCCCGGGACACTCTCCCTTCCCCCCGGGGCACTCTCCCCTCCCCCTGAGACACTCTCCCCTCCCCTCGGGACACTCTCCCCTCCCCCCAGGACACTCTCCCTTCCCCGCGGGGCACTCTCCCCTCCCCCCGGGACACTCTCCCCTCCCCCCGGGATACTCTCCCCTACCCTCTCCTCGGGACACTCTCCCCTCCCCCACGAGACACTCTCCCCTCCCCCCGGGTCACTCTCCCCTCCTCCCGGGACACTCACCCCTCCCCCCGAGACACTCTCCCCTCCCACCGAAACACTCTGCCCTGCCCCCGAGACACTCTCACCTCCCCCCGAGACACTCTCCCCCCCCCAAGACACTCTCCCCTCCCCCCGAGTCACTCTCCCCTCCCCCTGAGACACTCTCCCCTCCCCCTGAGACACGCTCCCCTCCCCCGAGACACTCTCCCCTCCCCCCGGGACACTCTGCCCTCCCCTCGGGACACTCTCCCCTCCCCCCGGGACACTCTCCCCTCCACTCGGGACACTCTCCCCTCCCCCTGAGACATTCTCCCCTCCCCCCGAGAAACTCTCCCCTCCCCTCCCCCCGAGACACTCTCCCCTCCCCTCCCCCGGGACACTCTCCCCTCCCCCGGGACACTCGCCCCTCCCCCCGAGTCTCTCTCCCCTCCCCCAGAGACACTCTCCCCTCCCCCCGAGACACTCTCCTCTCGCCCCGGGGACACTCTCCCCTCGCCTCACTCCGAGACACTCTTCCCTCCCCCGGGACACTCTCCCTTCCTCCCGGGACACGCTCCCCTCCCCCCGGGACACTCTCCCCTCCCCCTTGGGACACTCTCCCCTCCTCCCGCGACACTCTCGCCTCCCCCCGGGACACTCTCCGCTCCCCTCGGGACACTCTCCCCTCCCCTCGGGACACTCTCCCCTCCCCCGAGACTCTCTCCCCTCCCCCCGAGACACTCTCCACTCACCCCGGGACACTCTCCCCACCTCCCGGGACACTCTCCCTTCCCCTCAGGACTCTCTCCCCTCCCCCCGGGACACTCTCCCCTCCCCCCGTGACACTCTCCCCTCCTCCCGCGACACTCTCGCCTCCCCCCGGGACACTCTCCCCTCCCCTCGGGACACTCTCCCCTCCCCTCGGGACACTCTGCCCTCCCCTCGGGACACTCTCCCCTCCCCTCGGGACACTCTCCCCTCCTCTCGGGACATTCTCCCCTCCCCCCCGGACACTCTCCCCTCCCCCTGGGACACTCTCCCCTCCCCCTGAGACACTCTCCCCTCCCCCCAGGACACTCTCCCTTCCCCCCGGGGCACTCTCCCCTCCCCCCGGGACACTCTCCCCTCCCCCCGGGATACTCTCCCCTTCCCTCTCCTCGGGACACTCTCCCCTCCCCCCCGAGACTCTCTCCCCTCCCCCCGGGTCACTCTCCCCTCCTCCCGGGACACTCTCCCCTCCCCCCGAGAATCTCTCCCCTCCCCCTGGGACACTCTCCCCTCCCCCCGGGATACTCTCCCCTTCCATCTCCTCGGGACACTCTCCCCTCCCCCCGAGACACTCTCCACTCCCCCCGGGACACTCTCCCCTCCCCCGAGACACTCTCCCCTCCCCCCGGGACTCTTGCCCCTCCCCTCGGGACACTCTACACTCGCCTCGCGACACTCTCCCCACCCCTCACACTGGGAAACTCTCCACTTCCCTCGGGACACACTCCCCTCCCCTCCCCCCGGGACATTCTCCCCTCCCCTCCCCCGGGACACTCTCCCCTCCCCTCGGGACACTCTCCCCTCCCCTCCGCCCGGGACACTCTCCCCCTCCCCCCGAGACATTCTCCCCTCCCCCCGAGACACTCTCCCCGTCCCCCGGACACTCTCCCCTCCCCCTGGGACACTCTCCCCTCCCCCTGAGATACTCTCCCCTCCCCCCGGACACTCTCCCCTCCCCCTGGGACACTCTCCCCTCCCCCTGAGACACTCTCCCCTCCCCCCGGGACACTCTCCCCTCCCCTCGGGACACACTCCCCTCCCCTCCGCCCGGGACACTCTCCCCTCCCCTCGGGACACTCTCCCCTCCTCTCGGGACATTCTCCCCTCCCCACGAGACACTCTCCCCTCCCCCGAGACTGTCTCCCCTCCCCCTGAGACACTCACCCCTCCACCGAGACACTCTCCCCTCCCCCAGAGACCCTCTCCCCTCCCCCAGAGACCCTCTCCCCTCCCCCCGAGACACTCTCCCCGTCCCCCGGACACACTCCCCTCCCCCTGGGACACTCTCCCCTCCCCCTGAGACACTCTCCCCTCCCCCCGTGACACTCTCCCCTCCCCTCGTGACATTATCCACTCCCCACCCCCCGGTACACACTCCCCTCCCCTCACGCCGGGACACACTCCCCTCCCCTCCACCCGGGACACTCTCCCCTCCCCTCCGCCCGGGACACTCTCCACTCCCCTCCCCCCGAGACACTCTCCCCACCCCTCCTCCCGAAACACTCTCCCCTCCTCCCGAAACACTCTCCCCTGCCCCCGAGACACTCTCCCCACCCCTCCTCCCGAAACACTCTCCCCTCCCCCCGAGACACTCTCACCTCCCCCCGAGACACTCTCCTCTCCCCCCGAGTCACTCTCCCCTCCCCCTGAGGCACTCTCCCCTCCCCCTGAGACACTCTCTCCTCCCACTGAGGCACTCTCCCCTCCCCCTGAGACACTCTCCCCTCCCCCTGAGACACGCTCCCCTCCCCCGAGACACTCTCCCCTCCCCCCGGGACACTCTCCCCTCCCCTCGGGACACACTCCCCTCCCCCCGAGTCACTCTCCCCTCCCCCTGAGACACTCTCCCCTCCCCCTGAGACACTCTCTCCTCCCCCTGAGGCACTCTCCCCTCTCCCTGAGACACTCTCCCCTCCCCCGAGACACTCTCCCCTCCCCCCGGGACACTCTCCCCTCCCCTCGGGACACTCTCCCCTCCCCCCGGGACACTCTCCCCTCCCCTCGGGACACTCTCCCCTCCCCCTGAGACATTCTCCCCACCCCCCGAGAAACTCTCCCCTCCCCTTCCCCCGAGACACTCTCCCCTCCCCTCCCGCGGGACACTCTCCCCTCCCCCCGAGACACTCTCCCCTCCCCCGGGACACTCGCCCCTCCCCCCGATTCTCTCTCCCCTCCCCTCGGGACACTCTCCCCTCCCCTCCCCCTGGGAAACTCTCCACTCCCCTCGGGACACTCTCCCCTCCCCTCCCCCCGGAACACACTCGCCTCCCCAACCCCCGGGACACACTCCCCTCCCCTCCCCCCGAGACTCTCTCCCCTCCCCCTGAGACACTCTCCGCTCCCCCTGAGGCACTCTCCCCTCCCCCAGAGACACTCTCCCCTCCATCTGAGACACTCTCCGCTCCCCCGGAGACACTCTCCCCTCCATCTGAGACACTCTCGCCTCCCCCTGAGACACCCTCAACTCCCCCCGAGACACTCACCACTCCCCTCCCCACGAGACACTCTCCCCTCCCCTCCCCCCGAGACATTCTCCCCTCCCCCCGAGACACTCTCCCCTCCCCCCCGAGACACTCTCCCCTCCTCCCGAGACACTCTCGCCTCCCCCCGAGACACTCTCCCCTACCCTCGGGACACTCTCCCCTCCTCTCGGGACACTCTCCCCTACCCCCGGACACTCTCCCCTCCCCCTAGGAAACTCTCCCCTCCCCCTGGGACACTCTCCCCTCCCCATCCCCGAGAAACTTTCCCCTCCCCCCGGGACACCCTCCCCTCCCCTCCCCCCGGGACACTATCCCCTCCTCCCAGGACACACTCCCCTCCCCCTGAGACACCCTCCCCTCCCCTCTGGACACTCTCTGCTCCCCCCGGGACACTCTCCCCTCCCCCCGGGACACTCTCCCCTCCCCTCGAGACACTCTCCCCTCCCCCCGAGACACACTCCCCTCCCCCTGAGACACTCTCCCCTCCCCCCGGGACACTCTCCCCTCCCCTCCTCCCGGGACACTCTCACCTCCCCTCCGCCCGGGACAATCTCCCCTCCCCCCGAGACACTCTCCATTCCCACTGAGACACTCTCCCCTCCCCCCGAGACACACTCCCCTCCCCCAGAGACACTCTCCCCTCCCCCTAGGAAACTCTCCCCTCCCCCTGGGACACTCTCCCCTCCCCATCCCCGAGAAACTTTCCCCTCCCCCCGGGACACCCTCCCCTCCCCTCCCCCCGGGACACTATCCCCTCCTCCCAGGACACACTCCCCTCCCCCTGAGACACCCTCCCCTCCCCTCTGGACACTCTCTGCTCCCCCCGGGACACTCTCCCCTCCCCCCGGGACACTCTCCCCTCCCCTCGAGACACTCTCCCCTCCCCCCGAGACACACTCCCCTCCCCCTGAGACACTCTCCCCTCCCCCCGGGACACTCTCCCCTCCCCTCCTCCCGGGACACTATCACCTCCCCTCCGCCCGGGACAATCTCCCCTCCCCCCGAGACACTCTCCATTCCCACTGAGACACTCTCCCCTCCCCCCGAGACACACTCCCCTCCCCCAGAGACACTCTCCCCTCCCCCCGAGACACACTTCCCTCCCACTGAGACATTCTCCCCTCCCCCCGAGACACTCTCCCCTCCCCTCCCCCGGGACACTCTCCCCTCCCCTGGGACACTCGCCCCACCCCCGAGTCTCTCTCCCCTACCCCCGAGACACTCTCCCCTCCCCCGGGACACTCGCCCCTCCCCCCGAGTCTCTCTCCCCTCCCCCCGAGACACTCTCCCCTCCCCCGGGATACTCTCCCTTCCCCCCGGGACACGCTCCCCTCCCCCCGGGACACTCTCCCCTCCCCCCGTGACACTCTCCCATCCTCCCGCGACACTCTCGCCTCCCCCGGGACACTCTCCCCTCCCCTCGGGACACTCTCCCCTCCCCTCGGGACACTCTCCCCTCCCCCGGGACACTCTCCCCTCCCCTCGGGACACTCTCCACTCACCCCGGGACACTCTCCCCACCTCCCGGGACACTCTCCCTTCCCCCCGGTACTCTCTCCCCTCCCCCTGGGACACTCTCCCCTCCCCCCGTGACACTCTCCCCTCCTCCCGCGACACTCTCGCCTCCCCGCGGGACACTCTCCCATCCTCTCGGGACATTCTCCCCTCCCCCCCGGACACTCTCCCCTCCCCCTGGGACACTCTCCCCTCCCCCTGAGACACTCTCCGCTCGCCTCGGGACACTCTCCCCTCCCCTCGGGACACTCTCCCCTCCTCTCGGGACATTCTCCCCTCCCCCCCGGACGCTCTCCCCTCACCCTGGGACACTCTCCCCTCCCCCTGAGACACTGTCCCCTCCCCCCGGGACACTCTCCCCTCCCCCCGAGACACTCTGCCCTCCCCCCGGGACACTCTCCCCTCCCCTCCCCACGGGACACAGTCCCCTCCCCTCGGGACACTCTCCCTTCCCCCCGGGACACTCTCCCCTCCCCCTGAGACACTCTCCCCTCCCCTCGGGACACTCTCCCCTCCCCCCAGGACACTCTCCCTTCCCCCCGGGGCACTCTCCCCTCCCCCCGGGACACTCTCCCCTCCCCCCGGGATACTCTCCCCTCCCCTCTCCTCGGGACACTCTCCCCTCCCCCACGAGACACTCTCCCCTCCCCCCGGGTCACTCTCCCCTCCCCCCTGGACACTCACCCCTCCCCCCGAGACACTCTCCCCTCCCCCCGAGACACTCTCCCCTCCCCCCGAAACACTCTCCCCTGCCCCCGAGACACTCTCACCTCCCCCCGAGACACTCTCCCCACCCCCAAGACACTCTGCCCTCCCCCCGAGTCACTCTCCCCTCCCCCTGAGACACTCTCTCCTCCCCCTGAGGCACACTCCCCTCCACTCGATACACTCTCCCCTCCCCCCGAAACACTCTCCCCTGCCCCCGAGACACTCTCACCTCCCCCCGAGACACTCTCCCCTCCCCCCAAGACACTCTCCCCTCCCCCCGAGTCACTCTCCCCTCCCCCTGAGACACTCTCTCCTCCCCCTGAGGCACTCTCCCCTCCCCCTGAGACACACTCCCCTCCCGCGAGACACTCTCCCCTCCCCCCGGGACACTCTCCCCTCCCCCCGAGACACTCTCCCCTCCCCTCCCCCGGGACACTCTCCCCTCCCCCGGGACACTCGCCACTCCCCCCGAGTCTCTCTCCCCTCCCCCCGAGACACTCTCCCCTCCCCCCGAGACACTCTCCCCTCGCCCCGGGGACACTCTCCCCTCCCCTCACTCCGAGACACTCTTCCCTCCCCCGGGACACTCTCCCTTCCCCCCGGGACACGCTCCCCTCCCCCCGGGACACTCTCCCCTCCCCCCGTGACACTCTCCCCTCCTCCCGCGACACTCTCGCCTCCCCCCGGGACACTCTCCGCTCCCCTCGGGACACTCTCCCCTCCCCTCGGGACACTCTCCCCTCCCCCGAGACACTCTCCACTCACCCCGGGACACTCTCCCCACCTCCCGGGACACTCTCCCTTCCCCTCGGGACTCTCTCCCCTCCCCCCGTGACACTCTCCCCTCCTCCCGCGACACTCTCGCCTCCCCCCGGGACACTCTCCCCTCCCCTCGGGACACTCTGCCCTCCCCTCGGGACACTCTCCCCTCCCCTCGGGACACTCTCCCCTCCTCTCGGGACATTCTCCCCTCCGCCCCGGACAGTCTCCCCTCCCCCTGGGACACTCTCCCCTCCCCCTGAGACACTCTCCCCTCCCCCCGGGACACTCTCCCCTCCCCCCGAGACATTCTGCCCTCCCCCCGAGACACTCTGCCCTCCCCCCGGGACACTCTCCCCTCCCCTCCCCACGGGACACACTCCCCTCCCCTCGGGACACTCTCCCTTCCCCGCGGGACACTCTCCCCTCCCCCTGAGACACTCTCCCCTTCCCTCGGGACACTCTCCCCTCCCCCCAGGACACTCTCCCTTCCCCCCGGGGCACTCTCCCCTCCCCCCGGGACACTCTCCCCTCCCCCCGGGATACTCTCCCCTTCCCTCTCCTCGGGACACTCTCCCCTCCCCCCCGAGACACTCTCCCCGCCCCCCGGGTCACTCTCCCCTCCTCCCGGGACACTCTCCCCTCCCCCCGAGACACTCTCCCCTCCCCCTGGGACACTCAATCCTCCCCCCGGGACACTCTCCACTCCCCCCGGGACACTCTCCCCTCCCCCCGAGACACTCTCCCCTCCCCCCGGGACTCTTGCCCCTCCCCTCGGGAAACTCTCCACTTCCCTCGGGACACACTCCCCTCCCCTCCCCCCGGGACATTCTCCCCTCCCCTCCCCCCGGGACACTCTCCCCTCCCCTCGGGACACTCTCCCCTCCCCTCCGCCCGGGAAACTCTCCCCTCCCCTCGGGACACTCTCCCATCCTCTCAGGACATTCTCCCCTCCCCCCGAGACTGTCTCCCCGCCACCTGAGACACTCTCCCCTCCCCCCGAGACACTCTCCCCTCCCCCAGAGACCCTCTCCCCTCCCCCCGAGACATTCTCCACTCCCCCCGAGACACTCTCCCCGTCCCCCGGACACTCTCCCCTCCCCCTGGGAGACTCGCCCCTCCCCCCGAGACACTCTCCCCTCCCCCGGGATACTCTCCCTTCCCCCCGGGACACGCTCCCCTCCCCCCGGGACACTCTCCCCTCCCCCCGTGACACTCTCCCCTCCTCCCGCGACACTCTCGCCTCCCCCCGGGACACTCTCCCCTCCCCTCGGGACACTCTCCCCTCCCATCGGGACACTCTCCCCTCCCCCGGGACACTCTCCCCTCCCCTCGGGACACTCTCCACTCACCCCGGGACACTCTCCCCACCTCCCGGGACACTCTCCCTTCCCCCCGCGACACTCTCGCCTCCCCCCGGGACACTCTCCCATCCTCTCGGGACATTCTCCCTTCCCCCCCGGACACTCTCCCCTCCCCCTGGGACACTCTCCCCTCCCCCTGAGACACTCTCCCCTCCCCTCGGGACACTCTCCCCTCCCCTCGGGACACTCTCCCCTCCTCTCGGGACATTCTCCCCTCCCCCCCGGACACTCTCCCCTCCCCCTGGGACACTCTCCCCTCCCCCCGGGACACTCTCCCCTCCCCCCGAGACACTCTGCCCTCCCCCCGGGACACTCTCCCCTCCCCTCGCCACGGGAGACACTCCCCTCCCCTCGGGACACTCTCCCTTCCCCCCGGGACACTCTCCCCTCCCCCTGAGACACCCTCCCCTCCCCCCGAGACACTCTCCCCTCCCCCCAAGAACTCTCCCCTCCCCCCGAGTCACTCTCCCCTCCCCCTGAGACACTCTCTCCTCCCCCTGAGGCACACTCCCCTCCCCTCGATACACTCTCCCCTCCCCCCGAAACACTCTCCCCTGCCCCCGAGACACTCTCACCTCCCCCCGAGACACTCTCCCCTCCACTCGGGACACTCTCCCCTCCCCCTGAGACATTCTCCCCTCAACCCTAGAAACACTCCCCTCCCCTCCCCCCGAGACACTCTCCCCTCCCCTCCCCCGGGACACTCTCCCCTCCCCCGGGACACTCGCCCCTCCCCCCGAGTCTCTCTCCCCTCCCCCCGAGACACTCTCCCCTCCCCCCGAGGCACTCTCCCCTCGCCCCGGGGACACTCTCCCCTCCCCTCACTCCGAGACACTCTTCCCTCCCCCGGGACACTCTCCCTTCCCCCCGGGACACGCTCCCCTCCCCCCGGGACACTCTGCCCTCCCCTCCGTGACACTCTCCCCTCCTCCCGCGACACTCTCGCCTCCCCCCGGGACACTCTCCTCTCCCCTCGGGACACTCTCCCCTCCCCTCGGGACACTCTCCCCTCCCCTCGGGACACTCTCCCCTCCTCTCGGGACATTCTCCCCTCCCCCCCGGACAGTCTCCCCTCCCCCTGGGACACTCTCCCCTCCCCCTGAGACACTCTCCCCTACCCCCGGGACACTCTCCCCTCCCCCCGAGACATTCTGCCCTCCCCCCGAGACACTCTGCCCTCCCAACGGGACACTCTCCCCTCCCCTCCCCACGGGACACACTCCCCTCCCCTCGGGACACTCTCCCTTCCCCGCGGGACACTCTCCCCTCCCCCTGAGACACTCTCCCCTTCCCTCGGGACACTCTCCCCTCCCCCCAGGACACTCTCCCTTCCCCCCGGGGCACTCTCCCCTCCCCCCGGGTCACTCTCCCCTCCTCCCGGGACACTCTCCCCTCCCCCCGAGAATCTCTCCCCTCCCCCTGGGACACTCAATCCTCCCCCCGGGACACTCTCCACTCCCCCCGGGACACTCTCCCCTCCCCCCGAGACACTCTCCCCTCCCCCCGGGACTCTTGCCCCTCCCCTCGGGACACTCTACACTCGCCTCGTGACACTCTCCCCTCCCCTCCCACTGGGAAACTCTCCACTTCCCTCGGGACACACTCCCCTCCCCTCCCCCCGGGACATTCTCCCCTCCCCTCCCCCCGGGACACTCTCCCCTCCCCTCGGGACACTCTCCCCTCCCCTCCGCCCGGGAAACTCTCCCCTCCCCTCGGGACACTCTCCCATCCTCTCGGGACATTCTCCCCTCCCCCCGAGACTGTCTCCCCTCCCCCTGAGACACTCTCCCCTCCCCCCGAGACACTCTCCCCTCCCCCAGAGACCCTCTCCCCTCCCCCCGAGACATTCTCCACTCCCCCCGAGACACTCTCCCCGTCCCCCGGACACTCTCCCCTCCCCCTGGGACACTCTCCCCTCCCCCTGAGACACTCTCCCCTCCCCCCGGGACACTCTCCCCTCCCCTCGGGACACACTCCCCTCCCCTCCGCCCGGGACACTCTCCCCTCCCCTCGGGACACTCTCCCCTCCTCTCGGGACACTCTCCCCTCCACCGAGACACTCTCCCCTCCCCCAGAGACCCTCTCCCCTCCCCCAGAGACCCTCTCCCCTCCCCCCGAGACATTCTCCCCGTCCCCCGGACACTCTCCCCTCCCACTGGGACACTCTCCCCTCCCCCTGAGACACTCCCCCCTCCCCCCGTGACACTCTCCCCTCCCCTCGTGACATTCTCCACTCCCCACCCCCCGGTACACACTCCCCTCCCCTCACGCCGGGACACACTCCCCACCCCTCCCCCCGGGACACTCTCCCCTCCCCTCCGCCCGGGACACTCTCACCTCCCCTCCCCCCGAGACACTCTCCCCACCCCTCCTCCCGAAACACTCTCCCCTCCTCCCGAAACACTCTCCCCTCCTCCCGAAACACTCTCCCCTGCCCCCGAGACACTCTCCCCACCCCTCCTCCCGAAACACTCTCCCCTCCCCCCGAGACACTCTCACCTCCCCCCGAGACACTCTCCTCTCCCCCAGAGTCACTCTCCCCTCCCCCTGAGACACTCTCCCCTCCCCCTGAGACACTCTCTCCTCCCCCTGAGGCACTCTCCCCTCCCCCTGAGACACTCTCTCCTCCCACTGAGGCACTCTCCCCTCCCCCTGAGACACTCTCCCCTCCCCCTGAGACACGCTCCCCTCCCCCGAGACACTCTCCCCTCCCCCCGGGACACTCTCCACTCCCCTCGGGACACTCTCCCCTCCCCCCGGGACACTCTCACCTCCCCTCGGGACACTCTCCCCTCCCCCTGAGACATTCTCCCCTCCCCCCGAGAAACTCTCCCCTCCCCTCCCCCCGAGACACTCTCCCCTCCCCTCCCGCGGGACACTCTCCCCTCCCCCCGAGACACTCTTCCCTCCCCCGGGACACTCGCCCCTCCCCCCGATTCTCTCTCCCCTCCCCTCGGGACACTCTCCCCTCCCCTCCCCCTGGGAAACTCTCCACTCCCCTCGGGACACTCTCCCCTCCCCTCCCCCCGGAACACACTCGCCTCCCCAACCCCCGGGACACACTCCCCTCCCCTCCCCCCGAGACACTCTCCCCTCCCCTGAGACACTCTCCGCTCCCCCGAGACACTATCCGCTCCCCCCGAGACACTCTCCGCTCCCCCCGAGACACTCTCCCCTCCCCTGAGACACTCTCCGCTCCCCCGAGACACTTTCCGCTCCCCCCGAGACACTCACCACTCCCCTCCCCACGAGACACTCTCCCCTCCCCTCCCCCCGAGACATCCTCCCCTCCCCCCGAGACACTCTCCCCTCCTCCCGGGACACTCTCGCCTCCCCCCGAGACACTCTCCCCTATCCTCGGGACTCTTGCCCCTCCCCTCGGGACACTCTACACTCGCCTCGCGACACTCTCCCCTCCCCTCCCACTGGGAAACTCTCCACATCCCTCGGGACACACTCCCCTCCCCTCCCCCCGGGACATTCTCCCCTCCCCTCCCCCCGGGACACTCTCCCCTCCCCTCGGGACACTCTCCCCTCCCCTCCGCCCGGGAAACTCTCCCCTCCCCTCGGGACACTCTCCCATCCTCTCGGGACATTCTCCCCTCCCCCCGAGACTGTCTCCCCTCCCCCTGAGACACTCTCCCCTCCCCCCGAGACAATCTCCCCTCCCCCAGAGACCCTCTCCCCTCCCCCCGAGACATTCTCCACTCCCCCCGAGACACTCTCCCCGTCCCCCGGACACTCTCCCCTCCCCCTGGGACACTCTCCCCTCCCCCTGAGACACTCTCCCCTCCCCCCGGACACTCTCCCCTCCCCCTGGGACACTCTCCCCTCCCCCTGAGACACTCTCCCCTCCCCCCGGGACACTCTCCCCTCCCCTCGGGACACACTCCCCTCCCCTCCGCCCGGGACACTCTCTCCTCCCCTCGGGACACTCTCCCCTCCTCTCGGGACACTGTCCCCTCCACCGAGACACTCTCCCCTCCCCCAGAGACCCTCTCCCCTCCCCCAGAGACCCTCTCCCCTCCCCCCGAGACATTCTCCCCGTCCCCCGGACACTCTCCCCTCCCCCTGGGACACTCTCCCCTCCCCCTGAGACACTCTCCCCTCCCCACGTGACACTCTCCCCTCCCCTCGTGACATTCTCCACTCCCCACCCCCCGGTACACACTCCCCTCCCCTCACGCCGGGACACACTCCCCACCCCTCCCCCCGGGACACTCTCCCCTCCCCCCAAGAACTCTCCCCTCCCCCCGAGTCACTCTCCCCTCCCCCTGAGACACTCTCTCCTCCCCCTGAGGCACACTCCCCTCCCCTCGATACACTCTCCCCTCCCCCCGAAACACTCTCCCCTGCCCCCGAGACACTCTCACCTCCCCCCGAGACACTCTCCCCTCCCCCCAAGTCACTCTCCCCTCCCCCCGAGTCACTCTCCCCTCCCCCTGAGACACTCTCTCCTCCCCCTGAGGCAGTCTCCCCTCCCCCTGAGACACACTCCCCTCCCCCGAGACACTCTCCCCTCCCCCCGGGACACTCTCCCCTCCACTCGGGACACTCTCCCCTCCCCCTGAGACATTCTCCCCTCCCCCCTAGAAACTCTCCCCTCCCCTCCCCCCGAGACACTCTCCCCTCCCCTCCCCCGGGACACTCTCCCCTCCCCCGGGACACTCGCCCCTCCCCCCGAGTCTCTCTCCCCTCCCCCCGAGACACTCTCCCCTCCCCCCGAGACACTCTCCCCTCGCCCCGGGGACACTCTCCCCTCCCCCGAGACACTCTCCACTCACCACGGGACACGCTCCCCTCCCCCCGGGACACTCTGCCCTCCCCCCGTGACACTCTCCCCTCCTCCCGCGACACTCTCGCCTCCCCCCGGGACACTCTCCTCTCCCCTCGGGACACTCTCCCCTCCCCTCGGGACACTCTCCCCTCCCCCGAGACACTCTCCACTCACCCCGGGACACTCTCCCCACCTCCCGGGACACTCTCCCTTACCCTCGGGATTCTCTCCCCTCCCCCCGTGACACTCTCCCCTCCTCCCGCGACACTCTCGCCTCCCCCCGGGACACTCTCCCCTCCCCTCGGGACACTCTGCCCTCCCCTCGGGACACTCTCCCCTCCCCTCGGGACACTCTCCCCTCCTCTCGGGACATTCTCCCCTCCCCCCCGGACAGTCTCCCCTCCCCCTGGGACACTCTCCCCTCCCCCTGAGACACTCTCCCCTCCCCCCGGGACACTCTCCCCTCCCCCCGAGACATTCTGCCCTCCCCCCGAGACACTCTGCCCTCCCAACGGGACACTCTCCCCTCCCCTCCCCACGGGACACACTCCCCTCCCCTCGGGACACTCTCCCTTCCCCGCGGGACACTCTCCCCTCCCCCTGAGACACTCTCCCCTTCCCTCGGGACACTCTCCCCTCCCCCCAGGACACTCTCCCTTCCCCCCGGGGCACTCTCCCCTACCCCCGGGTCACTCTCCCCTCCTCCCGGGACACTCTCCCCTCCCCCCGAGAATCTCTCCCCTCCCCCTGGGACACTCAATCCTCCCCCCGGGACACTCTCCACTCCCCCCGGGACACTCTCCCCTCCCCCCGAGACACTCTCCCCTCCCCCCGGGACTCTTGCCCCTCCCCTCGGGACACTCTACACTCGCCTCGTGACACTCTCCCCTCCCCTCCCACTGGGAAACTCTCCACTTCCCTCGGGACACACTCCCCTCCCCTCCCCCCGGGACATTCTCCCCTCCCCTCCCCCCGGGACACTCTCCCCTCCCCTCGGGACACTCTCCCCTCCCCTCCGCCCGGGAAACTCTCCCCTCCCCTCGGGACACTCTCCCATCCTCTCGGGACATTCTCCCCTCCCCCCGAGACTGTCTCCCCTCCCCCTGAGACACTCTCCCCTCCCCCCGAGACACTCTCCCCTCCCCCAGAGACCCTCTCCCCTCCCCCCGAGACATTCTCCACTCCCCCCGAGACACTCTCCCCGTCCCCCGGACACTCTCCCCTCCCCCTGGGACACTCTCCCCTCCCCCTGAGACACTCTCCCCTCCCCCCGGGACACTCTCCCCTCCCCTCGGGACACACTCCCCTCCCCTCCGCCCGGGACACTCTCCCCTCCCCTCGGGACACTCTCCCCTCCTCTCGGGACACTCTCCCCTCCACCGAGACACTCTCCCCTCCCCCAGAGACCCTCTCCCCTCCCCCAGAGACCCTCGCCCCTCCCCCCGAGACATTCTCCCCGTCCCCCGGACACTCTCCCCTCCCCCTGGGACACTCTCCCCTCCCCCTGAGACACTCTCCCCTCCCCCCGTGACACTCTCCCCTCCCCTCGTGACATTCTCCACTCCCCACCCCCCGGTACACACTCCCCTCCCCTCACGCCGGGTCACACTCCCCACCACTCCCCCCGGGACACTCTCCCCTCCCCTCCGCCCGGGACACTCTCACCTCCCCTCCCCCCGAGACACTCTCCCCACCCCTCCTCCCGAAACACTCTCCCCTCCTCCCGAAACACTCTCCCCTCCTCCCGAAACACTCTCCCCTGCCCCCGAGACACTCTCCCCACCCCTCCTCCCGAAACACTCTCCCCTCCCCCCGAGACACTCTCACCTCCCCCCGAGACACTCTCCTCTCCCCCAGAGTCACTGTCCCCTCCCCCTGAGACACTCTCCCCTCCCCTTGAGACACTCTCTCCTCCCCCTGAGGCACTCTCCCCTCCCCCTGAGACACTCTCTCCTCCCACTGAGGCACTCTCCCCTGCCCCTGAAACACTCTCCCCTCCCCCTGAGACACGCTCCCCTCCCCCGAGACACTCTCCCCTCCCCCCGGGACACTCTCCCCTCCCCTCGGGACACTCTCCCCTCCCCCCGGGACACTCTCCCCTCCCCTCGGGACACTCTCCCCTCCCCCTGAGACATTCTCCCCTCCCCCCGAGAAACTCTCCCCTCCCCTCCCCCCGAGACACTCTCCCCTCCCCTCCCGCGGGACACTCTCCCCTCCCCCCGAGACACTCTCCCCTCCCCCGGGACACTCGCCCCTCCCCCCGATTCTCTCTCCCCTCCCCTCGGGACACTCTCCCCTCCCCTCCCCCTGGGAAACTCTCCACTCCCCTCGGGACACTCTCCCCTCCCCTCCCCCCGGAACACACTCGCCTCCCCAACCCCCGGGACACACTCCCCTCCCCTCCCCCCGAGACACTCTCCCCTCCCCTGAGACACTCTCCGCTCCCCCGAGACACTCTCCGCTCCCCCCGAGACACTCTCCCCTCCCCTGAGACACTCTCCGCTCCCCCGAGACACTCTCCGCTCCCCCCGAGACACTCTCCCCTCCCCACGAGACACTCTCCCCTCCCCTCCCCCCGAGACATCCTCCCCTCCCCCCGAGACACTCTCCCCTCCTCCCGGGACACTCGCCCCTCACCCCGATTCTCTCTCCCCTCCCCTCGGGACACTCTCCCCTCCCCTCCCCCTGGGAAACTCTCCACTCCCCTCGGGACACTCTCCCCTCCCCTCCCCCCGGAACACACTCGCCTCCCCAACCCCCGGGACACACTCCCCTCCCCTCCCACCGAGACACTCTCCCCTCCCCTGAGACACTCTCCGCCCCCCTGAGACACTCTCCGCTCCCCCCGAGACACTCACCACTCCCCTCCCCACGAGACACTCTCCCCTCCCCTCCCCCCGAGACATCCTCCCCTCCCCCCGAGACACTCTCCCCTCCTCCCGGGACACTCTCGCCTCCCCCCGAGACACTCTCCCCTACCCTCGGGACACTCTCCCCTCCTCTCGGGACACTCTCCCCTCCCCCCCGGACACTCTCCCCTCCCCCTAGGACACTCTCCCCTCCCCCTGGGACACTCTCCCCTCCCCACCCCCGAGAAACTCTCCCCTCCCCCCGGGACACCCTCCCCTCCCCTCCCCCCTGGACACTCTCCCCTCCCCCCGGGACACTATCCCCTCCTCCCAGGATACACTCCCCTCCCCCCGAGACACTCTCCCCTCCCCTCGAGACACTCTCCCCTCCCCCCGAGACACACTCCCCTCCCACTGAGACACTCTCCCCTCCCCCCGAAACACTGTCCCCTCCCGCCGAGACACTCTCCCCTCCCCCCGGGACTCTCTCCCCTCCCCTCCTCCCGGGACACTCTCACCTCCCCTCCGCCCGGGACAATCTCCCCTCCCCCCGAGACACTTTCCATTCCCACTGAGACACTCTCCCCTCCCCCCGAGACACACTCCCCTCCCCCAGAGACACTCTCCCCTCCCCCCGAGACACACTCCCCTCCCCCTGAGACATTCTCCCCTCCCCCCGAGAAACTCTCCCCTCCCCTCCCCCCGAGACACACTCCCCTCCCCCTGAGACATTCTCCCCACCCCCCGAGAAACTCTCCCCTCCCCTCCCCCGGGACACTCGCCCCTCCCCCCGAGACACTCGCACCTCCCCCCGAGTCTCTCTCCCCTCCCCCCGAGACACTCTCCCCTCCCCCGGGACACTCGCCCCTCCCCCCGATTCTCTCTCCCCTCCCCTCGGGACACTCTCCCCTCCCCTCCCCCTGGGAAACTCTCCACTCCCCTCGGGACACTCTCCCCTCCCCTCCCCCCGGAACACACTCGCCTCCCCAACCCCCGGGACACACTCCCCTCCCCTCCCCCCGAGACACTCTCCCCTCCCCTGAGACACTCTCCGCTCCCCCGAGACACTATCCGCTCCCCCCGAGACACTCTCCGCTCCCCCCGAGACACTCTCCCCTCCCCTGAGACACTCTCCGCTCCCCCGAGACACTATCCGCTCCCCCCGAGACACTCACCACTCCCCTCCCCACGAGACACTCTCCCCTCCCCTCCCCCCGAGACATCCTCCCCTCCCCCCGAGACACTCTCCCCTCCTCCCGGGACACTCTCGCCTCCCCCCGAGACACTCTCCCCTATCCTCGGGACTCTTGCCCCTCCCCTCGGGACACTCTACACTCGCCTCGCGACACTCTCCCCTCCCCTCCCACTGGGAAACTCTCCACATCCCTCGGGACACACTCCCCTCCCCTCCCCCCGGGACATTCTCCCCTCCCCTCCCCCCGGGACACTCTCCCCTCCCCTCGGGACACTCTCCCCTCCCCTCCGCCCGGGAAACTCTCCCCTCCCCTCGGGACACTCTCCCATCCTCTCGGGACATTCTCCCCTCCCCCCGAGACTGTCTCCCCTCCCCCTGAGACACTCTCCCCTCCCCCCGAGACAATCTCCCCTCCCCCAGAGACCCTCTCCCCTCCCCCCGAGACATTCTCCAGTCCCCCCGAGACACTCTCCCCGTCCCCCGGACACTCTCCCCTCCACCTGGGACACTCTCCCCTCCCCCTGAGACACTCTCCCCTCCCCCCGGACACTCTCCCCTCCCCCTGGGACACTCTCCCCTCCCCCTGAGACACTCTCCCCTCCCCCCGGGACACTCTCCCCTCCCCTCGGGACACACTCCCCTCCCCTCCGCCCGGGACACTCTCCCCTCCCCTCGGGACACTCTCCCCTCCTCTCGGGACACTGTCCCCTCCACCGAGACACTCTCCCCTCCCCCAGAGACCCTCTCCCCTCCCCCAGAGACCCTCTCCCCTCCCCCCGAGACATTCTCCCCGTCCCCCGGACACTCTCCCCTCCCCCTGGGACACTCTCCCCTCCCCCCGTGACACTCTCCCCTCCCCTCGTGACATTCTCCACTCCCCACCCCCCGGTACACACTCCCCTCCCCTCACGCCGGGACACACTCCCCACCCCTCCCCCCGGGACACTCTCCCCTCCCCTCCGCCCGGGACACTCTCACCTCCCCTCCCCCCGAGACACTCTCCCCACCCCTCCTCCCGAAACACTCTCCCCTCCTCCCGAAACACTCTCCCCTCCTCCCGAAACACTCTCCACTGCCCCCGAGACACTCTCCCCACCCCTCCTCCCGAAACACTCTCCCCACCCCCCGAGACACTCTCACCTCCCCCCGAGACACTCTCCTCTCCCCCAGAGTCACTCTCCCCTCCCCCTGAGACACTCTCCCCTCCCCCTGAGACACTCTCTCCTCCCCCTGAGGCACTCTCCCCTCCCCCTGAGACACTCTCTCCTCCCACTGAGGCACTCTCCCCTCCCCCTGAGACACTCTCCCCTCTCCCTGAGACACGCTCCCCTCCTCCGAGACACTCTCCCCTCCCCTCGGGACACTCTCCCCTCCCCCCGGGACACTCTCCCCTCCCCTCGGGACACTCTCCCCTCCCCCTGAGACATTCTCCCCTCCCCCCGAGAAACTCTCCCCTCCCCTCCCCCCGAGACACTCTCCCCTCCCCTCCCGCGGGACACTCTCCCCTCCCCCCGAGACACTCTCCCCTCCCCCGGGACACTCGCCCCTCCCCCCGATTCTCTCTCCCCTCCCCTCGGGACACTCTCCCCTCCCCTCCCCCTGGGAAACTCTCCACTCCCCTCGGGACACTCTCCCCTCCCCTCCCCCCGGAACACACTCGCCTCCCCAACCCCCGGGACACACTCCCCTCCCCTCCCCCCGAGACACTCTCCCCTCCCCTGAGACACTCTCCGCTCCCCCGAGACACTCTCCGCTCCCCCCGAGACACTCACCACTCCCCTCCCCACGAGACACTCTCCCCTCCCCTCCCCCCGAGACATCCTCCCCTCCCCCCGAGACACTCTCCCCTCCTCCCGGGACACTCTCGCCTCCCCCCGAGACACTCTCCCCTACCCTCGGGACACTCTCCCCTCCTCTCGGGACACTCTCCCCTCCCCCCCGGACACTCTCCCCTCCCCCTAGGACACTCTCCCCTCCCCCTGGGACACTCTCCCCTCCCCACTCCCGAGAAACTCTCCCCTCCCCCCGGGACACCC
>NW_027251164.1:0-62748 GCF_044704955.1 Pristiophorus japonicus
TCAATGTATTCATTGTTTATCCTCACTAGGCATGGTCAGGGAGTCTATGTGTATGCCCTTGTAGGCTCCAAGTATGTGGGAACCTGGATTCATGGAAAGCAGCTTGAGGCCGGAGAGCTCATTCACCTGAACCACCAGTACCAGGGCAATTTCCTCAATAACAATGTAAGTACCGAGCTCCGCCATATATCGCGACAGTGTCTCTCCTCACCACACACCACAGTTCCCGGAGCAAGATGTGGGCGTTGCTAACCAGACCAGCATTTATCGCCCAGATGGTGGTGGTGAACTGCCGTCTTGAACCGCTGCAGTCCATGTGGTGTTCTTTGTAGCGGTTTGTTACAATTGAGTGGCTCGCTGGGCCATTTCAGAGGGCATTTAAGAGTCAACCACATTGCTGTGGTTCTGGAGTCATATACAGGCCAGACTGGGTAAGGATGGCAGATTTCTTGAGTGAACCAGATGGGTTTTTACAACATTTGGAGAGTTTCATGGTCACCATTACTGATGCTAGCTGTGGTGTTCCACAGGGATCGGTGCTGGGACCACTGTTTAAATAAACAATTTGAACTCGGGAATCAGAAATACAATTTCAAATTTTGCAGACGACAATAATTGGGCGGTATCGTTACAACAGAGGAGGACTATGACAAAATACACTAATAAACTTGCAGAATGGCCGTATAATTGGCAAATGAACTTAAATATAGACAAGTGTTTAGGTAGTACATTTGGTGGGAAAAATAAGGAGGCCACATTCTCTAAATGGGGTTGAGGAACAGAGGAATCTCGATACACAAATCACTAAAAGTAGCTACGCAGGTTATTTAGGCCATAAAAAAAAAACAAGCACCAGGGTTTATTTCCAGAGGGATAGAATTGAAAAGCAGGGAAGTTATGTTAAACTTGGATCGAAGATCGGTTGGACCACACTTAGAGTACTGGGAACAGTTGTTATCTCCATATTATGAATAGGATATACAGGCTCTGGAGAAGGTGCAAATATTTCTGAGAATAATACCAGAACTGAGAGGTAATACCTATCAGGAAAGATTGAATAGGCTGGGTATTTTTTCTCTAGAAAAAAGAAGACTGAGGAGTGATCTGATAGAGGTCTTTAAAATTATGAAAAAGTTTGATAGGGTAGACATGGAGAAGATGTTTTGACTTGCAGGTGAGACCAGAACTAGGAGCCATTAATAGAAGGTAGTCACTTGTGTGGAGGACGAATTCATGGAATGTATACAAGACAGTTTTGTAGATCAGTATGTTGAGGAATCAACTGGGGAACTGACTATTTTAGATGTAGTATTGTGCAATGAGAAAGGGTTACTTAATAATCCTGTAGTAAAGGGACACTGTGGGAAGAGTGGCCATAATATGATAGAATTTTATATTAAGTTTGAAAGTGATTTAGTTAAATCCGAAACTAGCATCTTAAATCTAAACAAAGCAAACAACATAGGTATGGGGGCAAGTTGGCTAAGGTAGATTGGGAAACTACATTAAAAGGTATGAGCAATGGCTGGCATTTAAAGAATTAATATATAATTTACAACAAATGTACACTCCTTTAAGGCACAAAACCCCACGGGAAAAGTGGTCCAATCGTAACTAACGAGAAGTTGAAGATAGAATTAGATCAAAGGAAGATGCTTATAATGTTGCCAAAAAGAGCAGTAAGCCCGAGGATTGGGAGCATTTTAGAATTCAGCAAAGGAGGGCCAAGAAATTGATAACGAAAGGGAAAATAGAATATGAGAGTAAACGAGTGAGAGACATAAAAACAGACTGTAAAAGTTTCTATAGATATGTAAAAAGGAAAACATTAGCGATCTTACAGGCTGAGACAGGAGAAATTATAATGGAGAATAAGGAATTGGAAGAGAAATTAAACAAATACTTAGTATCTGTCTTCCCGGAAATAGTGGAAAACCAAGGATCTAGCAAGAATAAGGAACTGAAAGTAATTAGTATTAGTAAAACAATAGTACTGGACAAAATTAATGGGATTGAAAGCTGATAAATCCCCTGGACCTGATGACCTACATCCTAGGGTTTTGAAAGGTGGCTATAGAGATAGTGGATGCATTGGTTGTCATCTTCCAAAATTCCAAAGATTATAAAATGGTTCCCACGGATTGTATGGTAGCAAATGTAACCCCGCTATTTAAAAAAATGGGGAACTTCAGACCAGTTAGCCTGACATCAGGTGTCGGGAAAATGCTAGAATCTATTCTTAAGGATGTGATAACAGGGCACTTAGAAAATAATAATAGGATTCAGCAGAGTCAACACGGATTTATGAAAATATGTTGATGTTTTTTGAGGTTGTAACAGGCAGAATAGATAAGGGGGAACCAGTGGATGTGGTGTATTTGGATTTTCAGAAGGCATTCGATAAGGTGCCACACACAAGAGGTTATTAAACTGAATTAGGGCTCATGAGATTGTGGATGATATACTAGCATGGATTGAGGATTAGTTAACGGACAGCAAACAGAGAGTAGCAATAAACGGGTCATTTTTGGGTTGGCAGGCTGTAACTGGTGGGGTGCCGCAAGGATTAGTGCTTGGGCCCCAGCTATTCACAATCTATATCAATGATTTGGATGAGGGGACCAAATGTAATATATCCAAGTTTGCTGATGATACAAAGCTAGGGAATGGAAGTTGTGAGGAGGATGCAAAGAGGCTTCAAGAGGATATAGACAGGCTAAATGAGTGGGCAAGAACATGGCAACTGGAATATAATGTGGAGAAATGTGAAGTGATTCACTTTGGTAGGAAAAATAGAAAAGCAGAGTATTTTTTAAATGGTGAGAAATTGCAAAATGTTGGTGTTCAGAGGGACCTGGGTGTCCTTGTACACCAATCACTGAAAGTTAACATGCAGGTACAGCAAGCAATTAAGGAACCAAATGGTATGTTGGCCTTTATTACAAGAGGATTTGAGTACAAGAGTAAAGACGTCTTACTGCAATTATATAGGGCCCTAGTGAGACCACACCTGGAGTAGTGTGTACAGTTTTGGTCTCCTTACCCAAGGAAAGATATACATGCCGTAGAGGGAGCACAACAAAGGTTCACCAGACTGATTACTGGGATGGAAGGATTGTCCTATGAGGAAATTGAGTAGACTAGGCCGATATTCTCTAGAGTTTAGAAAAATGAGAGGTGATATTGAAACATGTAAAATTCTTACAGGGCTTGATAGGATAGTAGCAGGTGGATGTTTCCCCCGACTGGGGAGTCTAGAACCAGGGGTCACAGTCTCAGAGTAAGGGGATGGCCATTTAGGACTGAGATGAGATTAAATTTCTTCACTTAGAGGGTGGTGAATCTCTGGAATTCTCTGCCCCAGAGGGCTGTGGAGGCTAAGTCGTTCAGTATATTCAAGACAACCTGCCCCCACCTCACAGTACTGATCATCAAGAGCCACGACAAGATCTTGGACAGCTTGGGCCTCTTTCCATACCTTGGGAGCCTCCTGCTGGCGAGGGCAGACATGTCTTCAGTGTGCCAGTGCAGCCTTTGGTCGCCTGAGGAAAAGGGTGTTTGAAGACCAAGATCTCAAACCCGGCACCAAGCTCATGGTCTACAGAGCAGTAGTGATACCCGCCCTCCTTTATGTTTCAGGGACATGAACAATGTACAGCAGGCACATGAAAGCACTGGAGAAGTACCACCAACGCTTCCTCCGCAAAATTTTGCAATTCCATTGGCAGGATATGTGTACCAATGTCAACGTTCTCTCTCAGCCCAACATCCCCAGCATCGAGTGTCATGTATCTCACACTACTGTATATAACTGTATCTTACCATGCTATACATGACTGTAACTAGAGATGACCTGTAACCACAAGCTTACCTTACCACCAGGGGTTCACTTGCAGGAGACACTGGATACCTGTCCCAGACAGGTATATAAGGACAGGTCTCAGGCAAGTGTGGCATTCGAGAGCTGTGTAATAAAGGTGCAGGTCCTGAGTGACCTTGACTTCATTATGTGCCTCGTGAGCCTGTACTGCAGGGACAGGACTTTACAGTGGTGACGAGTTACGGGATTACAGAATCCACAGAATGGCGACCAACGGCTCAGATGAAAAATACAATGCTGGAGATAACTGGGAGGACTTTATAGAAAGGCTCCAGCAAAACTTCGTAACCAAAGACTGGTTAGGCGACGATAAGGCAGACAAGAGAAGAGCCCATCTCTTGACCAGCTGTGGCTCGAAAACATAAGCCTTAATGAAGGACCTGCTGGCACCTGAGAAACCAGCAAGCAAGTCGTTTGAAGAGTTGAGCACACTGGTAAGAGACCACCTGAAGCCAGCGAGCAGCCTACACATGGCCAGACACAGGTTCTACAACTACAGACGCTGTGTGGACCAGAGCGTACCCGACTTCATGGCGGAACTTCGGAGGTTGGCTAGCTTATGTGAGTTCTCCGATGAACGAAGGAGAGAAGTACTGAGAGACTTTTTTATTGAAGGAATAGGCCACGCAGGCATATTTCAAAAGCTCATAGAGACTAAGAACTTGACCCTAGAGGCAGCAGCACTGGTTGCTCAGACATTCTTGGCAGGAGAAGAAGAAACGAGGTTGATCTACACTGCGGGTACGACAACTAACGAAACATCGGAACAAGGGGTTCACAGCGTGAAACAAGCCGCTACCCCCACACACAGACAAAGGCAGGAGAGCAGGCCCTCAACAGCAGGCAGTGGCGCCAGAAGCCAGCATGGGGCACATGAACGGCCGTTCACACCTCATCAACCCACAATGCGAGCAATCAACTACAAACTGAGAGAAGCTCAAGAGAGATCAGCCAGACGCAGCTCATCCTTTGGAAACAATGGAAGCGGTCTGTGCTGGAGATGTGGGGGAAGGCACTCATCAAGGGGGTGTCGATTTCAGCATGCTGTTTGCAGAAACTGCAACTATACAGGGCATCTGGCCCGCATGTGCAGAAAAATGGCAGCTCGGCTGGGATACGAATCGGAAAGCGGAACAAAAGACAGTGGGAACACCGAGGTACAGTGGGTCAACACGATCAATGGCCACTGCTCTTACAACAAGACGCCTCCAATAATGATGAGGGTCCTACTCAACCGGATACCCGTCAACATGGAGCTGGATACGGGAGCGAGTCAATCTCTCATGAGCGCTCAACAATTTGAACAGCTGTGGCCGCACAAAAGAGACAGACCAAAACTCACAAGGGTCGACACCAAACTAAGGACCTATACCAAAGAAATCGTCCCAGTCCTTGGCAGCTCCATGCTCTCAGTCACACACAAAGTGAACCGACTTCCCCTGTGGATTATCCCCGGAGATCTCCCAGCACTGCTGGGGAGAAACTGGCTGGCAAAACTAAACTGGAAATGGGATGATGTTCATGCCATGTCGTCAGAGGAACGGACCTCCTGCTCAACAGTTCCAAGTCAATTTGAACATCTCTTTCAGCCAGGTGTGGGCACCTTCAAAGGGGCTAAAGTCAAAATTTACATCACACAGGATGCTAGACCGGTCCATCACAAGGCTAGAGCTGTGCCCTATGTGATGAGGGAAAAGATTGAACAGGAACTGAACAGGCTTCTGCGAGAAGGCATTATCTCACCTGTGGAATTTAGCGACTGGGCAAGTCCCATCGTTCCAGTCATGAAGCCTGATGGATCCGTACGAATCTGTGGGGACTACAAATCTACCATAAACAGAGTCTCCATACAGGACCAATACCCACTGCCCAGAGCGGAGGACTTATTTGCCACATTGGCTGGAGGAAAACTTTTCTCAAAACTAGATCTCACATCTGCGTATATGACGCAAGAATTGCCCGACGAGTCTAAGCTACTCACCATCATCAATACACATCGAGGCCTTTTCATGTTTCCAGTCGAATGGACAAGGGAGAATCAGTTGATGTGGTGTATTTGGACTTTCAGAAGGCTTTCGACAAGATCCCACACAAGAGATTAATGTGCAAAAGTTAAAGCACATGGGATTGGGGGTAGTGTGCTGATGTGGATTGAGAACTGGTTGGCAGACAGGAAGCAAAGGGTAGGAGTAAATGGGTACTTTTCAGAATGGCAGGCAGTGACTAGTGGGGTACCGCAAGGTTCTGTGCTGGGGCTCCAGCTGTTTACATTGTACATTCATGATTTAGACGAGGGGATTAAATGTAGTATCTCCAAATTTGCGGATGACACTAAGTTGGGTGGCAGTGTGAGCTGTGAGGAGGATGCTATGAGGCTGCAGAGTGACTTGGATAGGTTAGGTGAGTGGGCAAATGCATGGCAGATGAAGTATAATGTGGATAAATGTGAGGTTATCCACTTTGGTGGTAAAAACAGAGACACAGACTATTATCTGAATGGTGACAGATTAGGAAAAGGGGAGGTGCAACGAGACCTGGGTGTCATGCTACATCAGTCATTGAAGGTTGGCATGCAGGTACAGTAGGCGGTTAAGAAAGCAAATGGCATGTTGGCCTTCATAGCGAGGGGATTTGAGTACAGGGGCAGGGAGGTGTTGCTACAGTTGTACAGGGCCTTGGGGAGGCCACACCTGGAGTATTGTGTACAGTTTTGGTCTCCTAACTTGAAGAAGGACATTCTTGCTATTGAGGGAGTGCAGCGAAGGTTCACCAGACTGATTCCCGGGATGGCGGGACTGACCTATCAAGAAAGACTGGAACAACTGGGCTTGTATTCATTGGAGTTCAGAAGAATGAGAAGGGATCTCAAAGAAACATTTAAAATTCTGACGGGTTTAGACAGGTTAAATGCAGGAAGAATGTTCCCAATGTTGGAGAAGTCCAGAACCAGGGGTCACAGTCTAAGGATAAGGGGTAAGCCATTTAGGACCGAGATGAGGAGAAACTTCTTCACCCAGAGAGTGGTGAACCTGTGGAATTCTCTACCACAGAAAGTTGTTGATGCCAATTCACTAAATATATTCAAAAAGGAGTTAGATGTAGTCCTTACAACTAGGGGGATCAAGGGGTATGGCGAGGAAACAGGAATGGGATACTGAAGTTGCATGTTCAGCCATGAACTCATTGAATGGTGGTGCAAGCTCGAAGGGCTGAATGGCCTACTCCGGCACCTATTTTCTATGTTTCTATGTACAATCGATGCCCATTCGGCATCAGGTCGGCGGCTGCTATATTCCAGCGCAACATGGAGAGTCTGCTCAAGTTTATCCCGGGGACGGTTGTATTTCAAGATGGGCACGGGCAGGGACACCGACTCCCATCTCTGCAATTTGGAGGAAGTACTAAAGCGGTTGGATTGGGTAGGCCTAAGAGTTAAGAAATCGAAGTGCCTGTTTCTCGCGCCCGATGTTGAATTTTTGGGCAGAAGGATTGCCGCTGATGGAATCCGCCCAACAGAGTCCAAAACCGAAGCAATTCGCCTGGCACCCAGGCCCCGGAATGTCTCGGAACTGCGCGCCTTTCTCGGGCTACTCAATTACTTTGGGAACTTTATGCAGAACTTAAGCAAGCTGCTGGAGCCTCTCCACGTGCTACTCAGGAAGGGGTGCGATTGGGTTTGGGGGGACGCCCAGGAACGCGCCTTCAATAAGGCACGCAACCTTCTGTGTTCCAACAGTGTTTTGGCCTTCTTTGATCCAGGTAAAAAGCTAGTTCTTACATGTGATGCGTCAGCGTACAACATGTCAATAGTGCGGGTAAATTACAACCCATAGTTTATGCCTCCAGGTCACTTTCGCGGGCGGAGCGCAGGTACGGAAAGGTGGAAAAGGAGGCGCTCACGTGCGTGTACGGTGTCAAAAAGATGCACCAATACCTTTTCGGGGCCAAGTTCGCATTAGAAACCGACCATAAGCCCCTCACATCCCTACTATCCGAGAGCAAGGCCATAAGCGCCAACGCCTCGGTGCGCATTCAACGGTGGGCACTCATGCTGGCGTCTTACGATTACACCATAAGGCACAGACAACTGTGCCGACGCGCTTAGCAGGCTACCCCTGGTGACCACGGAAGGGTCTGATGAACAGGACTGTGAGATGGTCATGGCAATCAATGCCTTTGAGTACACAGGTTCGCCCATGATGGCTCGCCAAATCAGAGCCTGGACAACCAGCGACCCCACGATATCCCTAGTAAAAAGATGTGTCTTAATTGGCGACTGGGCAGAGGCTCGCGATGCCTGCCCCAAGGAGATCAAACCTTTCCATAGGTGCATGCATGAGCTGTCACTACAAGCAGACTGCCTGATGTGGGGCAGCTGAGTAGTTATGCCTCTGCGAGGCAGAGAGGCATTTGTCCGGGAGCTCCACCGCGAGCACCCAGGGATTGTTTTCATGAAGGCCATAGCCAGATCCCACATCTGGTGGCCTGGTATTAACGCGGACTTGGAGCTCTGCGTCCAACGGTGCACCATTTGTGCCCAACTCAGTAATGCCCCGAGGGAGCCCCCCCCTGAGCCCCTGGCCCACCAAACCGTGGTCGCGGGTGCAGGTAGACTATGCGGGCCCATTCATGGGCAAAATGTTCCTTGTAGTTGTAGATGCATTTTCAAAGTGGATCAAATGCACCATTTTAAACTTGAGCACCACCTCCATCACTGTGGAGAGCCTTGGAACCATGTTTGCAACGCACGGAATTCCTGACATATTGGTCAGTGATAATGGTCCGTGCTTCACCAGCGCAGAATTCCAAGATTTTATGAGTTACCACGGCATAAATCACGTTAAGACGGCACCGTTCAAGCTGGCCTCCAACGGCCAGGCAGAGTGAGCAGTGCAGATCATGAAACAAGGCATGCTCAAAATACTAGGTTCCACGCTGCAGGGCTGCCTGTCGCGACTGCTGCTGGCATACAGATCTCGTCTGCACTCATTGACTGGGATCCCCCCCGCGCAACCATTGATGAAACGGACCTTAAAGACAAGGCTCTCATTAATCCTCCCAGACATGCATGAAATCGTTGAGGCAAAGCGCCGTAAGCAGACTGATTACCATGATCGAAATTCAAGGGGGAGGTGGAATGAGATAGGTAACAAAGTGTTTGTGCTAAACTATGGCAGGGGTCCCAAATGGCTTGCAGGGACAGTAACAGGCAAGGAAGGAAACAGGCTACTGGTGGTACAAATGGACAATGGCCAAACCTGCCAGAGGCATGTAGACCAAGTCAAAAGTAGATTTACCAACAACACTGCTGAACCAGAGGCAGACTACAATGTGGAACTCACACCACACCTGGTGGACAGACAGGTGGAACAACCTGAGGAAAGGGCAATCCCAACAGACAGCCCAGGCGAGACACCAACAATCATACTGAACGAAACAGACAGCCCAGGCGAGATACCAGCAATCACACCGAAAGAAAAACAGACACCAAGGCAAACGACTGAACCACAACTAAGACGCTCCACGCGAGAGCATAGACCACCTGAGAGACTGAACCTATAAAGACAATAAGACCTTGGGGGAGGGTGATGTCATGTATCTCACACTACTGTACATAACTGTATCTTACCATGCCATACATGACTGTTACTAGAGATGACCTGTAACCACAAGCTTACCTTACCACCAGGGATACACTTGCAGGAGACACTGGATACCTGTCCCAGACAGGTATATAAGGACAGGTCTCGGACAAGTGTGGCATTCAAGAGCTGTGTAATAAAGGTGCAGGTCCTGAGTGACCTTGACTTCATCATGTGCCTCATGTGAGTCTGTACTGCAGGGACAGGACTTTACATCGAGACATTGACCATGCTCGATCAGCTCTGATGGACTAGCCACGCACTAGACTACTCTACTCCGAGTTTCATCACGGTAAACGAGCCCCAGGAGGGCAGAAAAAACGCTTCAAGGACACCCTCAAAGTCTCCCTGAAAAAATGTAACATCCCCACCGACTCTTGGGAATCCCTGGCCCAAGACCGCTCAAAGTGGAGGAAGAGTATTTGAGTCTCTTCATCGGTAGTCGAGTACAAACAGCGGAAGGAGTGCAAGACAAATCAAGTACCACACCCACCCGTCCCTCCAACCACCGCCTGCCCCACCTGTGACAGAGACTGTAGATCCCGCATTGGACTCATCAGTCACCTGAGAACTCATAGTGTGGAAGTAAGTCCTCCTTGACTCCGGAGGAACTGCCTAAGAAGGAGAAGATTCAAGACAGAGATCGATAGATTTTTGGACATTAAGGAATATGGGGATAGTGCGGGAAAGTTGGGGTAGAAGATGAGCCATGATTTTGTTGAATGTTGGAACAGGCTTGAGGGGCCGAAATACCCACTCCCGCCCCTATTTCTTATGATCGTATGTACTAATAAATCCAATCGGGAATTCAGGAGAAAGTTCTATACCCAGAGGGTGGTGAGAATGTGGAACTCGCTACCACAGCGAGTGGTTGAAGCAAAGAGCATAGACGCATTTAATGGCAAGCTAGATAAGTACAAAAGGAAGAAAGGAATAGAAGGATGTGTTGATAGGTAAAGAGGAGTGGGAGGAGGCTTGTGTGGAGCATAAACCCCGGCCAGGAGCTGTTTCGGTGCTTTAAATTCTATGTAAATTTGTAATACTTTGTTGAGTTTATTAAGATATATTTTGCTTCATTTCTGCAGCCTACAGGTAAAGGGAAATACATCTTTGACTTTGGCTGTGAGCAGCATGGTGAATACCTTCAGATCGAACAGGTAAATCCCAGGAAGGAACAGTAGTTGACACCATTCCATGGCAAAGCTAGGTATTTACAGCTGGGACTAACTAGTGACTTGCACAGTCGCCACTATATGTGGTCCTGGGTCAGTAAATGTCTTGTGTTGTCCAGTGATGTGTTGTGAAGAGGATCGGGAAATTAAACCAGTCCATGATTGTTGTGTATGCAATAATTGTTAGACTGAATACTGTTTAACTCCAAAAGGTATGACCTTGGCTCTGCTTTATTAAGACCCAAAGTGACTAATATACAAAATGGCTGGCCTTTTATACTTGGGCTGCACACACGTGCATGCAGCCCAATGGCCTCCAACAGTGACGCCATCTAGTGGCTAGTGAATCCAAAAGTACATACATGACAATACTCTCCTCTGAGATATTAACACAGTCTTTTACAAATTGAGACGGTCCAGTGTTTTATGCTCCCGGGTTGAATGTCTTAGTTCAACTCCAGCCTTGGGTGAGTGTTCAGAGTCTGTTGTGATTGGTGGCTGGGTGGCTGACCTGGTGGGAGTGGCAATGGCCATGTCAGGGATTGAAAGTCCATTTTCATTGAACATGTCAGTGATTGAAAGTCCCGATTCACTGATGACTGGGGGTAGGTTGGTTGGTCGTCGATTGTCTCTTCCTCCGACTGTTCCGGTTCGTCTGTGTGCCGCAGCTTTGTCTGATCCATATGTTTTCTGCACGTTTGTCCATTTTTGAGCTTGACAATAAATATTCTGTTGCCCTCCTTGGCCATGACAGTACCAGCGATCCACTTGGGACCCTGACTATAACTCAGGAATATACAGGATCATTTACAGAAATATCTCGTGACACAGCTGCGCGATCGTGATACCCTTGCTGACTTTGTCTTCTATATTCAACATGATTATTCAAGTCAGGTGTACAAGAGATAGCTTGGTCTTAAGACCTCTCTTCATCATTAGTTTAGCAGGCGAGACCCTGGTAAGCGTGTGTGGTCTTGTCCTGCAACTAAGCAATATGCATGACAGGCGGGTCTGCAGTGACCCTTGGGTTACTCGCTTCATACTCTGCTTTATGATTTGAACAGCACATTCTGCTTGTCCATTGGATGCAGTTTTGAACGGTGCTGACCTTACATGTTTGATACCATTGAGTTTCATGAACTCTTGAAACTCCTGACTGGTGAAGCGCGATCCGTTGTCGCTAACAGTGATGTCGGGCAGACCATGTGTCGCGAACATGAAGCTGAGATTCTCAATGATAGCTGTGGATGTGCTGGATGACATGATTATACACCCCAGGAAGGGACCTGCAAAGTCGATGTGGATCCTGGACCATGGTTTGGACGGCCACGACCACAGACTCAGCGGCGATTCCGCTGGTGCTTTGCTGAGCTGCATGCAAGTGTTGCACTGATGCACACATGATTCCTCAGTCAATTCCCGGCTACCATACATGAGACCTGGCGATGGCTTTCATCATTACAATGCTGGGATGTGTGCTATGTAGCTCACGTACAAATTTCTCCCTTCCTTTCTTGGGCATAACAACATGATTGCCCCACAGTATACAATCCGACTGAATCGACAGTTCGTCTTTGCAACGAATGTAAGGTTTGGTCTCCTCGCACATTTGCTTGGGTATGGCAGACCTTTGAGGATGCAACTCTTCACCACTGATAAAATCGGGTCCTGGCTGGTCCAGGTCTTAACTTGTTGAGCCATGACAGGCGATCCTTCACTGAAAGAAGCATCCATAACTAACAATAGGTCCGCCGGTTGTGGCATTTCCACCTCCGGTGTGGGCAACGGCAGATGGCTCAAAGCATCGGCACAATTCTCGGTGCCAGGTCTATAGCGAATGACAGTCATAACCGGATAATGTCAGCGCCCACCTCTGGATGCATGATGAAGCATTGGTATTGATACCTTTGTTTTCAGAGAACAGTGAAATGAGCGGCTTGTGATCTGTCTCCAGTTCAAACCGAAGACCAAACAGGTACTGATGCATCTTTTTAACCCCATACACACAGGCTAGTGCTTCTTTCTCTACCATGCTGTAGGCTCTTTCCACTTTAGACAAACTTTTTGAAGCATACGCAACTGGTTGTAATTTACCTGACTCATTAGCTTGTTAGAGTACGCAACCAATTCCATATGACGAAGCATCACAGGCCAATACTAAACGTTTACATGGGTAATAATGTACCAGCAGCTTGTTGGAGCAAAGCAGATTCGTGGCTTTCTCAAAAGCTCTGTCTTGAGACGCACCCCACACCCAGTTGTGCCTTTTCTTAGCAGCATGTGCAGTGGTTCTAACAAGGTGCTCAATTTAGGTTGGAAGTTACCGAAGTAGTTGAGTAGACCCAGGAACGAACGCAGCTCCATCACATTCTGCGGCTTGGGTGCATTCTTGATGGCCTTGGTTTTCGCGTCCGTGGGCCTCATGCCATCAGCAGCAATTTTCCTCCCCAGGAATTCGACCTCTGGTACCATGAAGACGCACTTCGAGCATTTCAGTCTGAATCCCAGACGATGTAGAACCTCTTCTAGGTTGTTCAGATGTTCCTCGGAGTCACGACCTGTGATCAGGATGTCATCTTGGAACACGACGGTTCTGAGAACAGACTTCAGTAGACTCTCCATGTTCCTCTGAAATATTGCTGCAGCCGAGTGAATTCCAATAGGGCACCTGTGATAAATAAACAGTCCTTTATGCGTGTTAATGCATGTAAGTCTCTGACATCTCGACCAGCTCTTGTGTCATGTAGGCCGACGTCAAGTCCAGTTTGGTGAACGACTTCCCCCCCCACTAGCGTTGCAAACAGCCATCAGCCTTCGGTAATGGGTACCATGTTGATCGTAGCCTTGTAGTCTCCACAGATTCTGACAGTGCCATCATTTTTCAGCACAGGAACAATGGGGCTGGCCGATTCATTAAATTCAACCAGTGATATGATCCCTTGACGCTGGAGTCTGTCCAGTTCGATTTCGACCTTCTCCCTCATCATATACGGAACTGTCCGAGCTTTATAATGGACGGGTCTTGCATCCGAGTTCATGTGGATCTGCACCTTGGCTCCCGTGAAGTTGCCGATGCCTGGTTCAAACAGCGAGGGAAACTTGCTCAGTACTTGGGCACATGTATCTTTCTCTGACGACAACGCCTTGATGTCGTTCTAATCGCATCTGATTTTTTCAAGCCAGTTCCTGCCGAAGAGCATTGGGCCATTGCCTGGGACAATCCTTCGCGGTAACTCGTGAACCGCACCGTCATACGACACTTTAATTGTGGCACAGCCAATCACCGTTATGAGTTCTTTGCTGTACGTGCGCAACTTGGCATTGACTGGACTCAGCCTGGGCCTCACCGCCTTAGTATCCCACAACTTGTCGAATGCCCTCTGGCTCATTATCGATTGACTCGCCCCCGTGTCCAGTTCCATCGATACCGGCACCCCATTAAATTTCACGTTGATCATTATCGGTTTGCTCTTAGTTAGGAACGAGTACAGTCCATACACTTCCTCCACTGGTATCTCGGATTGCGTATCCGGATCAGCTGTCGCAGCACGCTTGCTCACCTGCGGACACTCTCGCTGGAGATGCCCCACTCTCCGACAACTATATTGCTTAAATCGGCACTGCTGATGCCGGTGATTTCCCCCACAATGCCAACGTGGAGAAATCAGATGCATTCCCGCTGGCGGACTTTGGGCAGCCACAGATTTCATGTACGCAGGCGGGTAGGATCTGCCATGTGCCGCTCTGTTGAACGCCGAATCAATGATTTTACAGTACTTGCCAAGTTTCGCTTTTTCACTGATACCTGCTTTGGACTTCGATTCATCGTCATGCATGACTGAGCAATCATGATGGCCCTGTTCAAGTCCAACGTCTCCACTGCCAGTGGTTTGCGTAGGATCACCTCGTGGTTGATGCCGATTACAAAGAAGTTCCGCAGCATGTCTGCCAACACAGTCCGAACTTACACGGTCCCGCTAGACGCCTCAGGTCGGCAACGAATTCCGCCGCATTCTGACCCTCTGAGCGAACGTGCATGTAAAATCTGTATCTCGAGATGATGATGCCTTCGTCTGGCTTAAGGTGGTCCTGTACCAGTGTACACAATTCTTCATACGTCTTCTCTGTTGGACTCACAGGCAGGAGTAGATTCCTTATCAGACCATAAATTTTTGGGCTGCAAACCGTGAGGAACACCGCCCGGCGCCGATCTGCGTCACCGACCTCCTCCATTTTGTTGGCCACGAAGAACTGGCTCAAACGGCTCACAAAATCTACCCAATCTTCTCGTTCCACAAATCGGCCCAACAATCCAATTGTGCTAATTTTTGCATGCAAAGGTTCTTGTTGCCTCATCGCCAAATGTTGTGTGTGCAATAACTGTTAGACTGAGTACTGTTTAACTCCAAGAGGTATGACCGTGGCTCTGCTTTATTAAGGCCCAAAGTGAGTGATATACAAAATGGCCAGTCTTTTCAGTGATGCCATCTAGTGGCTAGTGATCCCAAAAATACATACATGACAATGATATAAACACACAACCCCATTTCAGGAGGCTGGGAGTGAGCGGGGCAGGAGACCAACAGCGAGAGGGGCAGGGAGAGTGGGCGGAGCGGGGGGAGGCAGTGAGCGCGGGGGGTGGGGGGGTGGGGCATACAGTGAAGGGGGGAGGGCAGTGTGTGGGGGGGTGGACAGTGAGGGGGGGGACACCGACAGCGAGCGGCGGGCGGGGATACCGACAGCAAGCCGGGGGGGGAGGGGAGGGGCGGGGACACCGACAGTGAGCAGGGGGGGGGAGGGGCGGGGACAGTGAGCGGGGGAGGGGGGCGGAGCGGGGACACCGACAGTGAGCGGGGGGGGGAGGGGCGGGGATACTGACAGTGAGCAGGGGGGGGGAGGGGCGGGGACAGTGAGCGGGGGAGGGGGGCGGAGCGGGGACACCGACAGTGAGCGGGGGGGGGAGGGGCGGGGATACTGACAGTGAGCGGGGGAGGGGGCCGGGGCGGGGACACTGACAGTGAGCAGGGGAGGGGGGGCGGGGACACCGACAGTGAGCAGGGGAGGGGGGCGGGGACACCGACAGTGAGCAGGGGAGGAGGGGGCGGCGACAGCGACAGTGAGCGGGGGAGGGGGGGCGGGGACACCGACAGTGAGCAGGGGAGGGGGGCGGGGACACCGACAGTGAGCAGGGGAGGAGGGGGCGGCGACAGCGACAGTGAGCGGGGGAGGGGGGGCGGGGACACCGACAGTGAGCGGGGGGGGGAGGGGCGGGGATACTGACAGTGAGCGGGGGAGGGGGCCGGGGCGGGGACACTGACAGTGAGCAGGGGAGGAGGGGGCGGGGACACCGACAGTGAGCGGGGGAGGGGGGCGGGGACACCGACAGTGAGCAGGGGAGGGGGGGCGGCGACAGCGACAGTGAGCGGGGGAGGGGGGGCGGGGACACCGACAGTGAGCGGGGGGGGGAGGGGCGGGGATACTGACAGTGAGCAGGGGGGGGGAGGGGCGGGGACAGTGAGCGGGGGAGGGGGGCGGAGCGGGGACACCGACAGTGAGCGGGGGGGGGAGGGGCGGGGATACTGACAGTGAGCGGGGGAGGGGGCCGGGGCGGGGACACTGACAGTGAGCAGGGGAGGGGGGGCGGGGACACCGACAGTGAGCAGGGGAGGGGGGCGGGGACACCGACAGTGAGCAGGGGAGGAGGGGGCGGCGACAGCGACAGTGAGCGGGGGAGGGGGGGCGGGGACACCGACAGTGAGCAGGGGAGGGGGGCGGGGACACCGACAGTGAGCAGGGGAGGAGGGGGCGGCGACAGCGACAGTGAGCGGGGGAGGGGGGGCGGGGACACCGACAGTGAGCGGGGGGGGGAGGGGCGGGGATACTGACAGTGAGCGGGGGAGTGGGCCGGGGCGGGGACACTGACAGTGAGCAGGGGAGGAGGGGGCGGGGACACCGACAGTGAGCGGGGGAGGGGGGCGGGGACACCGACAGTGAGCAGGGGAGGGGGGGCGGCGACAGCGACAGTGAGCGGGGGAGGGGGGGCGGGGACACCGACAGTGAGCGGGGGAGGGGGGCGGGGACACCGACAGTGAGCGGGGGAGGGGGCTGGGACACAGACAGCGAGCGGGGGAGGGGGGGCGGGGACACAGACAGCGAGCGGGGGAGGGGGCGGGGACACAGACCGCGAGCGGGGGAGAGGGGCGGGGACACCGACAGCGAGCGGGGGAGGGGGGGCGGGGACACCGACAGCGAGCGGGGGAGGGGGGCGGGAACACCGACAGCGAGCGGGGGAGGGGGGCGGGGGGTGGGGACAACGACAGTGAGCGGGACAGGGCGGTGGAATCGGCAGCATTCTGGTGAACTTGAGTCAGGGTGATGTGGAGAATGTATCTTCGCTGATTGCAGCTTCTCTCGTTGCCAGGCTTGTGATGAGAGCAGGAGGAGTTTGAAGCCAGCAGCTTCCAGTCCTGACACCCTGAGCCCACTCCCCACAGGGCCTTTGATTTTCACCAAGGCCAGTGCAGCATGTGATTGTTGCAGTGTTGCTCACTGTGTTTCTTGCATGTTGCATGAGTCACTGATACATGGGAGGGAGGGCTGATAGCGATTGCTTAGTGCGAGCTGTGATGTCCTGGAGATCCATACTAACAAGGCAGGTGTGCACTAATGTGGTTCACGTTCCACCCTTCAACCCCCACCTCAGCTCTCTGTCCTCTCTGTTCTTTCACCACTGGCTGAATGAAAGCCCAGCAGGACTCTGCCTTCACCCAATGAAAGCCCAGCAGAACTCTGCCCTCGCCCAATGAAAGCCCAGCAGGACTCTGCCCTCGCCCAATGAAAGTCATCAGCCCTCGCCCAATGAAAGCCCAGCAGAACCTTGCCTTTGCCCAATGAAAGCCCAGCAGGTCTCTGCCCTCGCCCAATGAAAGCCCAGCAGGACTCTGCCCTCGCCCAACGAAAGCCCAGCAGGACTCTGCCCTCGCCCAACGAAAGCCCAGCAAGACTCTGCCCTCGCCCAATGAAAGCCCAGCAGAACTCCTCGCCCAATGAAATCCCAACAGAACCCTGCCCTCGCCCAATGAAAGTCAAGCAGAACCCTGCCCTCGCCCAATGAAAGTCAAGCAGAACTCTGCCCTTGCCCAATGGGAACCAAGCAGAATATTTTAGATCTGGTAATGTGTAACGAGTCTGGATTAATTAATGATCTTGTATTGAAGGATCCTCTTAGCAAGAGTGATCATAGCATGGTAGAATTTCAAATTCAGTTTGAGGGTGAGAAAGCTAGGTCTCAAACTAGTGTCCTGAACTTGAATAAAGGTCATCACAAAGGTATGAAGGCAGAGTTGGTTAAAGTGGACTGGGAAAATAGATTAAAGGGTTAGACTGTAGAAAAGCAGTGGCAGACATTTAACAAGATATTTCATAGCTCTCAGCAAAGATATATTCCAGTGAGAAATAAAGATGCTAAGAGAAGGATGAACCATCCATGGCTAACTAAGGAAGTAAAGGATGGTATCACATTGAAAACAAAGGACAGTGGAAGGCCAGAAGATTGGGAAAGTTTTAGAAACCAGCCAAAGGACAACTATAAAAAATGATAAAGACAGAGAAGATAGATTATGAGAGTAAACGAGCAAAAATATAAAAACAGACAGTAAGAGCTTCTACAGGTATATAAAAAGGAAGTGAGTAGCTAAAGTAAATGTTGGTCCTTTTAGAGGATGAGACTGGGGAATTAATAATGGGAAACAGGAAAATGGCAGAGACTTGGAACAAATATTTTGTATTAGTCTTCATGGTAGAGGACACTAAAAAATCCCAATAATTGATAATCTAGGAGCGACTGCGGGACAGAGGGGGAGACTTAAAATCACTATCACGAGAGATAAAATGTTATGTTCTGACCACAGATGAGACTGCACACAGGGAGGTTAAAGTCACAGTGACCTCAGTCTTTATTAAGACACTCCAGAGTGAGGAACAGGCCTTAGGGGCCAGCTTATATATAGTGCTCCCAAGGGATGCTAGGATCCCTTGGGACTTCAGGGGATGCACTCCCTGGTGGCGGAACATGGGAGTGCATGCTTTACAGATACACACCATAAAGTACTCTGCAAACTAATGGGACGAAAGGTAGACATGTTCCCTGGACCCGATGGCCTGCATCCTAGGGTCTTAAAAGGCTGCAGAGATAGTGGATGCATTGGTTGTAATCTACCAAAATTTCCTGAATTCTGGAGAGATCCCAGTGGACTGGAAAACCACAAATGTAACGCCCCTATTTAAGAAAGGAGGCAGACAAAAAGCAGGAAATTATAGACCAGTTAGCCTAACATCTGTCATTAGGAAAATGCTGGAGTCCATTATTAAGGAAGTAATAGCAGGACATTTAGAAAATCAGAATGCAGTCAGGCAGAGTCAGCATGGTTTTATGAAAGGGAAATCATGTTTGACAAATTTGCTGGAGTTCTTTGAGGATGTAACAAGCAGGGTGTATAAGGGGGAACCAGTGAATGTGGTGTATTTGGATTTCCAGAAGGTATTCGATAAGGTGCCATATAAAAGGTTACTACACAAGATAACAGCTCACGGGGTTGGGGGTAATAAATTAGTGTGGACAGAGGATTGGCTAACAAACAGAAAACAGAGCGTCGGGATAAATCAGTCATTTTCAGGTTGGCAAAATGGAATTAGTGGGGTGCCACAGGGATCAGTGCTGGGGCCTCAACTATTTACAATCTATATTAATGACTTGGATGAAGGGACAGAGTGTAACATAGCCAAATTTGCTGATGATACAAAGATAGGTGGGAAAGCAAGTTGTGAGGAAGATGCAAAGAATCTACAAAGGGATATAGAGAGGCTCAGTGAGTGGGGAAAAATTTGGCAGATGGAGTATAATGTGAGGTTATCCACTTTGGCAGGAAAAATAAAAAAGCAAATTATTATTTAAATGAGGAACGATTACAAAATGCTGCAGTACAGAGGGACCTGGGGGTCCTTGTGCATGAAATACAAAAAGTTAGTATGCAGGTACAGCAAGTAATCAGGAAGACAAATGGAATGTTGGCCTTTATTGCAAGGGGGATAGAGTATAAAAGCAGATAAGTCCTGCTACAACTGTACAGGGTATTGGTGAGGCCACTCCTGGAGTACTGCGTACAGTATTGGTCTCCTTATTTAAGGAAGGGTATACTTGCATTGGAGGCAGTTCAGAGAAGGTTCACGAGGTTGATTCCTGAGATGAAGGGATTGTTTTTTAAGAAAGGTTGAGCAGATTGGGCCTATACTCATTGGAGTTTAGAAGAATGAGAGGTGATCTTATTGAAACATATAAGATTCTGAGGAGGCTCGACAGGGTAAATGCAGCGAGGATGTTTCCCCTCGTGGAGGAATCTAGAACTAGGGGGCATTGTTTTAGAATAAGGGTCACCCATTTCAAACGGAAATGAGGAGGAATTTCTTCTCTCAGAGGGTGGTGAATCTGTGGAATTCTCTGCCCCAGAGAGCTGTGGAGGCTGGGTCATTGAATATATTTAAGGTGGAGATAGACAGATTTTTGAGCGATAAGGGAATAAAGGATTATGGGGAGCGGGCAGGGAAGTGGAGCTGGGTCCATGATCAGATCAGCCATGATCTTATTGAATGGCGGAGCAGGCTCGAGGGGGCAGGTAGCCGACTCCTGCTCCTATTTCTTATGTTCTTACGTAATCTGTAACCCTGCCTTTGCCCAATGGAAGCCAAGCAGAACCCTGTCTCCTTCCAATGGAAGCAGCAGAACTCTGCCCTTGCCCAGTGAAGGGCCAGCAGAACTGTCCGTTTGCCCCACCCCCTCCCTGGTGATGCCCAGCCGGCCTCCCAGAGACAGGGAGTGAAATGGACACGGTGAAACAACAGTGGGAAACGGCAGACACATTCCCGCCATCCCATGCAGATCAGCTCAGCTCAGCTCAGATCAGATGAGACAACCATCCAGCATTAAAAGGACAAGCACTGTTTGAACAGTGGGTGAAAACATGCTTTAAATGGAGACAGCTCTGTCGCACACAGTTTGGCCACTGCTTCTGATTTGTCCTTTTCAGATCCTTTTTGTCTTCCGAGTGATTCCCCATTACAGATACTAATCTTCAAAATGTCCTGCTCTCTCCCATTTTTATCACGCTTCTCTTACCCGAATAAATCATCAACTCTCGGGCAAATGTGGTGCTATATTTTTTTCAGCGTCGCCTGGTCCAAACAAATGAATGAAGTGCCATTTTATATCATCTGCTTTAAAATACAGGTATAACAGTATTGTCCTCTGCAGAGTGAAACATATAAATACAGGTACAACAGTATTGTCCTCTGCCGAGTGAAACATATAAGAACATAAGAAATAGGAGCAGGAGTAGGCCATATAGCCCCTCAAGCCTGCTCCGCCATTCAATAAGATCATGGCTGATCTGATCATGGACTCAGCTCCACTTCCCTGCCCCCTTCCCATAACCCTTTACTCCCTTATCGCTCAAAAATCTGTCTGTCTCCACCTTAAATATATTCAATGACCTAGCCTCCACAGCTCTCCAACATCGGGAACATTCTTCCCGCATCTAACCTGTCCCGTCAGAATCTTCCCGTCAGAATCATATATGTTTCTATGAGATCCCCTCTCATCCTTCTAAATTCCAGTGTATAAAGGCCCAGTCGATCCAGTCTCTCCTCATATGTCAGTCCTGCCATCCCGGGAATCAGTCTGGTGAACCTTCGCTGCACTCCCTCAATAGCAAGAACGTCCTTCCTCAGATTAGGAGACCAAAACTGAACACAATATTCCAGGTGAGGCCTCACTAAGGCCCTGTACAACTGCTCCTATAATCAAATTCCCTAGCTATGAAGGCCAACATACCATTTGCCTCCTTCACCACCTGCTGAACCTGCATGTCAACTTTCAATGACTGATGTACCATGACACCCAGGTCTCGCTGCACCTCCCCTTTTCCTAATCTGCCACCATTCAGATAATATTCTGCCTTCGTGTTTTTGCCACCAAAGTGGATAACCTCACATTTATCCACATTATACTGCATCTGCCACGCGTTTGCCCACTCACCTAACCTGTCCAAGTCACCCTGCAGCCTTTTAGCGTCCTCCCAGCTCACACTGTCACCCAGCTTAGTGTCATCTGCAAACTTGGAGATATTACACTCAATTCCCTCATCCAAATCATTAATGTATATTCTAAATAGCTGGGGTCCCAGCACTGAGCCCTGCGGCACCCCACTTGTCACTGCCTGTCATTCTGAAAAGGACACGTTTATCCCGACTCTCTGCTTCCTGTCTGCCAACCAGTTCTCTATCCACGTCAGTACATTACCCCCAATACCATGTGCTTTAATTTTGCACACTAATCTCTTGCGTGGGATCTTGTCAAAAGCCTTTTGAAAGTCCAAATACACCACATCCACTGGTTCTCCCTTGTCCACTCTACTAGTTACATCCTCAAAAAATTCTAGAAGATTTGTCAAGCAGGATTTCCCTTTCATAAATACATGCTGACTTGGATCGATCCCGTCACTGCTTTCCAAATGTGCTGCTATTTCATCTTTAATAATTGATTCCAACATTTTCCCCACTACTGAGGTCAGGCTAACCAGTCTATAATTACCTGTTTTCTCTCTCCCTCCTTTCTTAAAAAGTGGTGTTACATTAGTTACCCTCCAGTCCATAGGAACCGATCCAGAGTCGATAGACTGTTGGAAAATGATCACCAATGCATCCACTATTTCTAGGGCTACTTCCTTAAGTACTCTGGGATGCAGACTATCAGGCCCTAGGGATTTATCGGCCTTCAATCCCATCAATTTCCCTAACACAATTTCCCGCCTAAGAAGGATTTCCTTCAGTTCCTCCTTCTCACTAGACCCTCGGTCCCCTATTTCTAGAAGGTTATTTGTGTCTTCCTTCGTGGAGACAGAACCAAAGTATTTGTTTAACTGGTCCGCCATTTCTTTGTTCCCCATTAAAAATTCACCTGAATCTGACTGCAAGGGACCTACGTTTGTTTTCACTTATCTTTTTTTTTCACATATCTATAGAAGCTTTTGCAGTCAGTGTTTATGTTCCCAGCGAGCTTTCTCTCTATTTTCCCCCTCCTAATTAAACCCTTTGTCCTCCTCTGCTGTATTACAAACTTCTCCCAGTCCTCAGGTTTGCTGCTTTTTCTGGCCAATTTATATGCCTCTTCCTTGGATTTAACACGATCCTTAATTTTCCTTGTTAGCCACGGTTGAGCCACCTTCCCCGTTTTATTTTTACTCCAGACAGGGATGTACAATTGTTGAAGTTCATCTATGTGATCTTTAAATGTTTGCCATTGCCTATCCACCGTCAACCCTTTAAGTATCACTCGCCAGTCTATTCTAGTCAATTCACGTCTCATACCATCGAAGTTACCTTTTCTTAAGTTCAGGACCCTAGCCTCTGAATTAACTGTGTCACTCTCCATCTTAATAAGAAATTCTACCATATTATGGTCACTCTTCCCCAAGAGGCGTCACACAACAAGATTGCTAATTCGTCCTTTCTCATTACACATCACCCAGTCTAGAATGGCCAGCCCTCTAGTTGATTCCTCGACATATTGGTCTAGAAAACCATCCCTAATACACTCGAGGAAATCCTCCTCCACCGCATTGCTACCAGTTTGGTTAGCCCAATCAATATGTAGATTAAAGTCGCCCATGATAACCTTTATTGCACGCATCCCTAATTTCTTGTTTGATTTTACTCTGGATATGATAAAACAGTACATGTAAGACAACTTGCAATGTTGTTGACCTTTATATTGGTTGGTTGAGGTTGAGGTGGAGGGGATTAGCGGGGCGCCAGGTGAACCATTTGCCTCGGGCGCCAATTACCCTCGCGCCGGCCCTACTTACTGTACAGGTTTTTTCATCTTTAAATAATTTAAACTCTTAACACTGGTAAAAGCAAGCCTTCTGCCTTTACCAGGCATGCGAATTTCACGGGCATTCGCTGGGCAGAAATTGGGCAAATAGCCCGACTCTCCGCCCGTGGATGCCCTTTCCCATGGATGCGGATGATCTGTCAAAGTTTGGGGGTTGGCGCATGCGTTTCACGTGCGAAAACCCGGAATGTGCACAGCCCCTACCACGTATGCATCATATACACGCCCACAGGGGCTGCAAATTACGGGCCGATAGAAATGCAAGTTGTTGTTGGGCTGTGTGCTGTGATGTGTTCTGTATTGCTCGGGTTTCTCCATGAACAATGTGCATTCCATCTCGGGGAATAGATAAGCAGACTGAGTCAGGGAACGGAGAGTTTGGCGTGTGGGCTGGAGGGGGTTACAGAGATAGGAAGGGGCGAGGCCATGAAGGGATTTAGACACAAGGATGAGAATGTTAAATTTTAGGGGTTGGTGGACTGGGAGCCAACGTAGGTGAGGAAAGATAGGGTGCTGATTAAGCAGGACTTGGTGTGGGATAGGATACGTACAGCATATACATTATTGAGTGTGGGATATTACTAAAGTTATTACTGATCTCCCTATGGCAGGACAAAGCTGAAGACGAGATGGAGGAGGAAGAATCCGTAACCGTGACCGTACTGAAGTGGAAAGCAGAGAAGATCTCAGACTTGACATTGTATTCCCCAAGTGAGTCCAACAAGCCTCGGTGGCAGGGTGGCTCGGCACCTTGGGTGGGTGTGTGATGTCTACCTGAATCCATTGCCATGTCAAGTAAATCCAATGGGGAATTCAGGGGAAACCTCTTTACCCAGAGAGTGGTGAGAATGTGGAACTCGCTGTTACAAGAGCGGTTGAGGTGAATAGCTTAGATGCACTTAAAGGAAAGCTGGATAAACACATGAGGGAGAAGGGAATAGGAGATGCTAATAGGGTGAGATGAAGAGGGGTGGGAGCATAAATTCTGGCAAGGTCCCACACAAGAGATTAGTGTGTAAAATCAAAGCACATGGGATTGGGGATAATGTACTGACGTGGATAGAGAACTGGTTGGCAGACAGGAAGCAGAGAGTCGGGATAAACGGGTCCTTTTCAGAATGGCAGGCAGTGACTAGTGGGGTGCCACAGGGTTCAGTGCTGGGACCCGTTATTTACAACATACATCAATGATTTAGATGAAGGAATTGAGTGTAATATCTCCAAGTTTGCAGATGACACTAAACTGGGTGGCGGTGTGAGCTGTGAGGAGGATGCTAAGAGGCTGCAGAGTGACTTGGATAGGTTAGCTGAGTGGGCAAATTCATGACAGATCAGTATAATGTGGATAAATGTGAGATTATCCACTTTGGTGGCAAAAACAGGAAGACAGAATATTATCTGAATGGTGACAGATTAGGAAAAGAGGAGGTGCAACGAGACCTGGGTGTCATGGTACATCAGTCATTGAAGTTTGGCATGCAGGTACAGCAGGCGGTGAAGAAGACAAATGGCATGTTGGCCTTCATAGCTAGGGGATTTGAGTATAGGAGCAGGGAGGTCTTACTGCAGTTGTACAGGGCCTTGGTGAAGCCACACCTGGAATATTGTGTTCAGCTTGGTCTCCTCATCTGAGGAAGGATGTTCTTGCTATTGAGGGAGTACAGCGAAGGTTCCACCAGATTGATTCCCGGGATGGCAGGACTGACATATGAGGAGGGACTGGATCGACTGGGCTTGTATCCACTGGAGTTTGGAAGAATGAGAGGGGATCTCATAGAAACATATAAAGTTCTGACTGGATTGGACAGGTTAGAGGCAGGAAGAATATTCCCGTTGCTGGGGAGTTCCAGAACCAGGGGTCACAGTCTAAGAATAAGGGGTAAGCCATTCAGGATCGAGATGAGGAGAAACTTCTTCACTCAGAGTGGTTAACCTGTAGAATTCTCTACCGCAGAAAGTTGTTGAGGCCAGTGCATTAGATATATTCAAAAGGGAGTTAGATATGGCCCATAAGGCCAAAGGGATCAAGGGGTATGGAGAGAAAGCTGGAAAGGAATACTGAGGTTGAATGATCAGCCATGATCTTAATTGAATGGCAGTGCAAGCTCGAAGGGCCGAATGGCCTGCGCCTGCACCTGCACCTAATTTCTATGTGGCCCACCCAACGGAGCTGGTCGAGCATGGTCAGTGCTTCGATGCTGGGGATGTTGGCCTGATCGAGGACGCTAACATTGGTGTGTCTGTCCTCCCAGGGGATTTGCAGGATCTTGCGGAGACATCGTTGGTGGTATTTCTCCAGCGATTTGAGGTGTCTGCTGTATATAGTCCACATCTGAGCCATACAGGAGGGCGGTATCACTACAGCCCTGTAGACCTAAGCTTGGTGCCAGATTTGAAGGCCTGATTCTCGAAAACACTCTTCCTTAGGCGACTGAAGGCTGCGCTGGCACACTGGAGGCGGTGTTGGACTTCGTCATTGATGTCTGCCCTTGTTGACAGTAAGCTCCTGAGGTACGGAAAGTGGGCCACGTTGTCGAAGGCCGCACTCTGGATTTTGATGACCGGGGGGGCAGTGCTGTGTGGTGGGGTCAGGTTGGTAGGGGACCTTTGCCTTACGGGTGTTTAGTGTAGGGCCCGTGCTTTCGTACATTACCATGATTTCAACATCCTGTGCCTTTGATCAGGGATGATTGACAGCTCTGTCCTCTGGAACGCACAGCCTGAAACATTACAGAGGGACTGTCTCATGACTTCAGCTGTTGGTAAGATCCAGACTGCATTGTGAACTGAGCTTTGCTTCACCCATATATAAAATGGCACTGTGAAGAGCTTACAAACGCCTCTTCCATCCAAAGGCCCTGCTACCTGTTAAGCTGTATAAGAAATACAACCTAAAAAAGGTCATTTTATCCTCTGGACCAATTTATTGTTTTAAATACTGAACTCTCACCCTCTGGCTGTGCCTCACTGCCCCTGGGTATTACTCAACCTGAAAATAGATCAATAATATCGAGTGCACAGGACAGAAACAGCCAATTCACGTCTCATACCATCAAAGTTACCTTTCCTTAATTTAAGGACCCTAGTCCCTGAATTAACTGTGTCACTCTCCATCTTAATAAAGAATTCTACCATATTATGGTCACTCTTCCCCAGGGAGCCTCGCACAACAAGATTGCTCATTATACAACACCCAGTCTAGGATGGCCAGCTCTGTATTTGGTTCCTCGACATATTGGTCTAGAAAGCCATCCCTAATACACTCCAGGAAATCCTCGTCCACCGCATTGCTACCGGTTTGGTTAGCCCAATCTATATGTAGATTAAAGTCACCCATGATAACTGCTGTACCTTTATTGCTCGCATCCCTAATTTCTTGTTTGATGCTGTCCCCAACCTCTCTACTACTGTACACAACTCCCACTGGCGCTTTCTGCCCTTTGGTATTCCGCAGCTCCACCCATACCGATTCCACATCATCCAAGCTAATATCCTTCCTTACTATTGCGTTAATTTCCTCTTTAACCAGCAATGCCACCCCGCCTCCTTTTCCTTTCTGTCTATCCTTCCTGAATGTTGAATAACCCTGGATGTTGAGTTCCCAGCCTTGGTCACCCTGGAGCCATGTCTCCGTAATCCCAATTATATCATAATCGTTAATGGCTGCCTGTGCAGTTAATTCGTCCACCTTATTACGAATACTCGTCGCACTGAGGCACAGAGCCTTTAGGCTTGTCTTTTTAACATTCTTTGTCCCTTTAGAATTTTGCAGTAATGTGGCCTTGGGTTTCTCTGCCCTCCACTTTTACTATTCTCCTTTCTATCTTTTGCTTCTGCCCCCATTTTATTTCTCTCTGTCTCCCTGCATAAGTTCCCATCCCCCTGCCATATTAGTTTAAACCCTCCATAACAGCATTAGCAAACACTTCCCTCAGGACATTGGTTCCGGTCCTGCCCAGGTGCAGACCCTCCGGTTTGTACTGGTTCCACCTCCCCCAGAACAGGTTCCAATGTCCCAGGAATTTGAATCCCTCTCTCTTGCACCACTCCTCAAGCCACGTATTCATCTTAGCTGTCCTGCTACTTCTACTCTGACTAGCACATGGCACTGGTAGCAATCCTGAGATTGCTACCTTTGAGGTCTTACTTTTTAATTTAACTCCTAGCTCCCTAAATTCAGCTTGTAGGACCTCATCCCGCTTTTTACCTATATCGTTGGTACCTATATGCACCACAACAACTGGCTGTTCACCCTCCTCCTCCAGAATGCCCTGCAGCCGCTCCGAGACATCGTTGACCCTTGCACCAGGGAAGCAACATACCATCCTGGAGTCTCGGTTGCGACCGCAGAAATGCCTATCTATCCCCCTTACAATAGAATCCCCTACCACTATAGCTCTCCCACTCTTTTTCCTGCCCTCCTGTGCAGCAGAGCCACCCACAGTGCCATGAACTTGGCTGCTGCTGCCCTCCCCTGGTGAGCCATCTCCCCCAACAATATCCAAAGCGGTATATCTGTTTTGGGGGGAGCTGACTGCAGGGGACTCCTGTACTACCGTCCTACTCCTGCTCTGCCTGATGGTCACCCATCCCCTATCTGCCATTGTAACCTTTACCTGCGGTGTGGTCAACTCACTGAACGTGCTATCCATAACATCCTCAGCATCGCGCATGCTCCAAAGTGAATCCATCCGCAGCTCCAGTGCCCTCATGCGGTCTAACAGAAGCTGCAGCTGGATACACTTCCTGCACACACAGTCGTCAGAGGAACTGGAAGTGTCCCTGATTTCCCACATGGCACAGGAGGAGTATGACATGGGTCTGGGCTCTCCTGCCATGACTTAACCCTTAAAATAAGCTAATTTGGCAACAATGCCAAAGGTTTCTTACTGACAAGATAAGGAAAAAAAGATAAACTACTCACCAATCAACCAGCCAATCACTTACCCTCTTGGCTGTGACGTCACACTTCGTTTTCTTTTCCTCCCAGGTCAGGGAGTCAGCACTGGTGGGGAAAACAAGACAAAGCAACACCTCCCGCTCCCACTTGCTCGAACTCTCCCACCTATCAAACTCTTATCTTTGCACTCTGAGCACATTGTCCGCATGCCCGACTCGAGACTCCCAAAGCAAGTGCTCTTCTCGGAACTCCTACACAGCCAGCGAGCCTGAGGTGGGCAGAGGAAACGTTTCAAGGACACCCTCAAAGCCTCCTTGATAAAGTGCAACATCCCCTCTGACATCTGGGAGTCCCTGGCCAAAGAGGAAGTGCATCCAGGAAGGCGCTAAGGACCTCGAGTCTCGTCGCTGAGAACATGCAGAAAACAAGCGCAGGCAGCGGAAGGAGCGTGTGGCAAACCAGACTCCCCACCCGCCCTTTCCTTCAACCGCTGTCTGTCCCACCTGTGACAGAGACAGTAATTCCCGCATTGGACTGTCCAATCACCTGAGAGCTCACTTTTAGAGTGGAAGTAAGTCTTCCTCAATTCCGAGGGACTGCCTATGATGATGATGAGTGGGTACTCGTACATTGTCCGGGTCTCTCAAACTGGTGTTGCCTTCCACCAAGTGCACTTTAGTTAGCACCTCACACAAAGCCCTTGGAACTGACCTGTTCCACATATATCTCCCTGGCCCGGGTCCCATACACATTTTCAAAGCGAAATTGGATTTTTGGCGATAACAAATTAGAAGCCCATTTCCCACACCACCCATGTGGAGGAAGAATTAGGGCGGTAGGGGAAGCGGGTTGTAATATGCTGTCAGTTGTTTCGCACTGCCGCTGAAGTCAGATTTCACCCACTTTGTTTCCCAAACTCAATTTTGAAATTCAGTCGGGAAGGATGGCTTGCAATTTAACCCGAGTTATTTTGAAGTGTGTGAGTATGAGAAACATTCTCCTGATTGCCGGTGCATCCAGTGCTTTAACTTGGGGTTGTTATATGTGTAAACTTGTATTTGCTCTGTACAGCCACCAGAGGGCTCATCCCCTGGAGTACCAAGGGATCCCATAATCCCTTGGGAGCACAGGTATTTAAGGAGGCCTCAAGGTTGGAGAGGCGCTCTGGAGACCTGCAATAAAAGACTACGGTCACACTTTACTTTGAGCTCAGTGTTCAATCTGACTCTTTCTCCATATGTAACAACTGGTGATGAGATACAGATAGCAAACCCAAAGATGCAGAGAACAGTGGACATCCTGGAGAAATTCTCGGAGGGAGAGGATTGGGGAACTTTTGTGGAGCGACTCAACCAATACATCATGGCCAGCAACCTAGATGGGGAAGAGAACGCTGCCAAACGAAAGCTGATCCTCCTCACCGTCTGTGGGTCACCAACGTATGGCCTCATGAAAAATCTGTTCACTCCAGCGAAACCCATGGAGAAATCGTACAACGATTTGTGCACACTGGTCCGAGAGCATTTGAACCCGAAGGAAAGCGTTCTGATGGCGAGGTACCGGTTCTACATCTACAAAAGGTCTGAAGGCCAGGAAGTGGTGAGTTGTGTCGCCGAGCTGAGACGCCTTGCAGGACATTGCGAATTTGAAGGACATTTGGAGCACATGCTCAGAGACTTTTTCGTACTTGGGCATTGGCCACGAAACCATACTTCGCAAACTTTTGACTGTAGAGACCCCAACCTTGAGTAAGGTCAAAGCGATAGCCCAGGCGTTCATTGTCACCAGTGACAATACGAAGCAAATCTCTCAGCACACAAGTCCTGCTACAAGTACTGTGAACAAAGTGATGTTGTTTTCGAATCGTAACGTACAGGTAGGTCACATACCTGCAGCTGCACATCCGCAGATGTCTGAGTCCACCATCAAGGGTGATGAATGCAAGGCCATTAACACCTTGTTGGCGCTGCGGGGGTGATCATCGTTTCCATTCATGCCGATTCAAAGGGTACCTTTGCAAGGGCTGTGGAACAATGGGACACCTCCAATGAGTGTGCAGGCGAGCTGTGAAACCTGCAAACTACCATGTTGCAGAGGAGGACAGATCCACGGAGGATCACAACAAACCAGAGCCTCAGACCGAGGAGGCAGAGGTACATGGGCTGCACACCTTCACCACGAATTGTCCCCTGATAATGATGAATGTTGAACTAAATGGACTCCTGGTGTCCATGGAACTGGATACGGGCACGAGCCCGTCCATCATGGGCAAAAAGACTTTCGAAAGATTGTGGTGCAACAAGGCCTCATGGCCAGTCTTAACTCCAGTTCGCACGAAACTAAGAACTTACACAAAAGAACTGATCCCTGTAATCAGCAGTGCTACCGTAAAGGTCTCCTACGATGGAGCGGTGCATAAGCTACCACTCTGGGTGGTACCGGGCGATGGTCCCACGCTGCTCGGCAGGAGCTGGCTGGGAAAGATACGCTGGAACTGGGACGACGTCCGAGCGCTATCGCCCCGGTCTTAAATAAATTTTCTTCGCTTTCGAACCAGGCATCAGGAAATTCCAAGGAGCAAAAGTCCAGATCCACCTAATCCCGGGGACGCGACCCATCCATCACAAGGTGAGAGCAGTACCGTACATGAGGAGAGAAAGGGTAGAGATCGAGTTAGACCGCTGCAAAGAAAGGGCATAATTTCACCGATCGAGTTCAACGAGTAGGCCAGTCCTATTGTCCAAGTCCTCAAGGGAGACGGCACCGTCAGAATCTGTGGTGATTACAAGGTAACGATCAATTGTTTCTCCCTGCAGGACCAATACCCACTACCAAAGACCGACGACCTCTTTGCAACGCTGGCGGGAGGAAAGACGTTCACGAAGCTGGATCTGACTTCAGCCTACATGACGCAGGAACTGGCGGGATCATCAAAGGCCCTCACCTGCATCAACACGCAAAAAGATCTTTTTGTTTATAACAGATGCTCGTTTGGAATTCGATCAGCGGCGGTGATATTCCAGAGAAACATGGAAAGCTTACTGAAGTCGGTCCCCCACACCACGCTCTAAGTGCATTTTCCTGGCGCCTGAAGTGGAGTTCTTGGGAAGGAGGATTGCAGCGGACGGCATCAGGCCCACCAACTCGAAGACTGAGGCAATCGAGAACGCACCGAGGCCACAGAATGTGACGGAGCTGCGGTCGTTTCTGGGACTCTTGAACTACTTTGGTAACTTCTTACCAGGTCTCAGCACACTGTTAAAACCACTGCATGTCTTACTATGAAAAGGGGATGAATGGGTTTGGGGCAAAAGCCAAGAAAATGCCTTTGTAAAAGTGAGAAAATTGTTATGCTCAAACAAATTGCTTGAGTTGTATGATCCATGTAAGCATTTGGTACTAGCATGTGATGCGTCATCATATGGCATCGGGTGTGTATTGCAACAAGCTAATGATTTCGGGAGACTGCAACCGGTTGCTTATGCATCCAGGACTCTGTCTAAGGCTGAGAGAGCCTACAGCATGATTGAGAAAGAAGCGTTAGCGTGTGTCTTTGGGGTAAAGAAAACGCATCAATACCTGTTTGGGCTAAAATTGGAATTGGAAACTGACCATAAGCCACTTATATCCCTGTTCTCCGAGAGTAAAGGGATAAATATCAATGCATCAGCCCGTATCCAGAGATGAGCGCTCACGTTGTCCGCATACAACTAAGCCATCCGCCACAGGCCAGGCACAGAAAACTGCGCCGATGCTCTCAGTAGGCTGCCATTGCCCACCACTGGGGTGGAAATGGCACAACCTGCAGATCTAGCTATGGTTATGGAAGCATTTTAGAGTGAGTAATCACCCGTCACTGCCCGGCAGATCAAAGCCAGGACCCCTTATTATCTCTAGTCAAAAGCTGTGTGCTTCACGGGAGCTGGTCCAGTGTCCCAGTGGAAATGCAGGAAGAGATAAAGCCGTTCCAGCGGTGCAAAGATGAAATGTCTATACAAGCAGACTGCCTTCTGTGGGGCAATCGAGTAGTGGTCCCCAAGAAGGGCAGAGACATCTTCATCAATGACCTCTGCAGTCGTAATGATGAAAGCGATAGCCAGATCCCACGTGTGATGGCCCGGTATCGATGCGAACTTAGAGTCCTGCGTTCACAGATGTAATACATGCTAGCAGTTAAGCATTGTACCAAGGGAGGCGCCGCTAAGTTTATGATCTTGGCCCTCCAAACCGTGGTCCACGTCGACTATACAGGCCCGTTCTTGGTTAAAATGTTACTTATGGTTGTAGACGTGTATTCCAAGTGGATTGAATGTGAAATAATGTCAGCTAGCACGTCCGCTGCCACTACTGAAAGCCTGCGGGCCATGTTTGGTGCTCCCGGCTTACCCGATGTCCTGGTGAGCGACAACGGGCCATGTTTTACCAGTGCTGAGTTCAAAGAATTCATGACCCGTAACGGGATCAAACATGTCACATCTACCCCGTTTAAACCAGTGTCCAATGGTCAGGCAGAGAGAGCAGTGCAAACCATCAAGCAAGGCTTGAAGAGGGTAACTGAAGGCTCACTGCAGACTCGCCTATCCCAAGTCCTGCTTAGCTACCGCACGAGACCCCACTCGCTCACTGGGATCCCACCTGCTGAACTGCTCATGAAATGAGCACTTAAGACAAGGCTCTCGTTAGTTCACCCTGATCTACATGAACAGGTAGAGAGCAAGCGGCTTCAACAAAGTGCAGACCATGATAGCGCAAATGTGTCACGCGAGATAGAAATCAATGATCCTGTATTTGTATTGAATTACGGACAAGGTCCCAAGTGGCTTCCTGGCACTGTCGTGGCGAAAGAGGGGAGCAGGGTGTTTTGGATCAAACTTTCAAATGGACTCATTCACCGGAAACACTTGAACCAAATCAAACTCAGATTCACGGACTATCCTGAGCAACCCACCTTAGACCCTACCTTTTTTGATCCCCCCAACATACACAGCAGTGGCAACCGGCACCACGGTTGACCACGAAGCAGAACCCATCATCCACAGCAGCCCAGCAGGACCCAACACACCAGGCAGCCCAGCAAGGCCAGCTGCACAGCAGCCCAGCGAGGGCCCAACAAATGATTCAACAATACCAGCTTTCACACCGAGACAATCAACCAGGGCAAGAAGGGCCTCAGATCGACTCACATTGTAAATAGTTACACTATTGACTTTGGGGGGGAATGTTGTTATATATGTAAACTTGTATTTACTCTGTACAGCCACCAGAGGGCTCATCCCCTGGAGTCCCAAAGGATCCCTTAATCCCCTGGGAGCACAGGTATTTAGGGAGGCCTCACAGGTTGGAGAGGCACTCTGGAGACCTGCAATAAAAGACTACGGTCACACTTTACTTTGAGCTCAGTGTTCAGTCTGACTCTTTCTCCATACATAACAGGGGTTACGTTTTATTTTTTTACTGAGAAACCAGTGTGAGGAGCAGGACAGCAGAGAGGTTGTGCTAAATCAGGGAGCAGTGACAGGGGATCGGGCAATCACCTCGACACTGGAACACTCTCCGGGGATGGAGCAGTGTTTATGAGAGTGATATTATTTCTGGTGATCCAAAGTGATGCTCCCCTAGTAATGTGCGTGGGACAGACTTGGGGATGTTTGTTATTTGTTCATGGGATGCGAGTGATGCTGACAAGACAATATTTATTGCCCATCCCTGTTTGCCCTGAGCATTGAGTCACCCATATCGTGTGGGGCTGGAGTTATTTGTCGAAGGATCCCTTCCTTGAAGGACATTACTTGGATTTTTAACAACAATCCCATAGCTTTCGTGGTTATCTTTCTGATATCCAAATATTGCCAGAGTGATTTAATTACATTTCATAATGTGCCATGATGTGTTTGGAAGTTATAACTTCTGGGCTACTAGTCCTGTATAATAACCATGAGCCTCCTGCCAAATAATTTAACCGTAATTCACCAGTAATGTCTGAGTTACACTCCCGATCCAATCTGGCGCTTGTTGGTAATGTGTCACGAGGTCACCTCACATCCTCTCTCCATTTTCCTGCTCAGAAACACAGCCCACATTCTCCACTTGATGGACATTACTGCCAGAATGAGTTCCTGCACCGCTTTCCCCGAAGTAACTTACCACTAAAGCGATCAACCGATCAATCGGGGAGATGGAGCGTCCCATCGCCGCTGTCAATTTTATAAACATCAGTGGAGATGAGGCCAGAGGCTGACATGATTGTAATTTAATTAAATGTCCATTCTCAGGGCGACATTGAAGGTTTACGAACTTGTTAAACTAGGGTGTGGGATTGAGCTCAGCTTTCCAGTAGCCCACTAATGTAACGCCCCTATTTAAAAAAGGAGACAGATAGAAAGCAGGAAACTATAGACCAGTCAGCCGAACATTTGTTGTTGGGAAAATGCTGGAGTCCATTATTAAGGAAGCAATAGCAGGACATTTGTAAAAGCATAATTCAATCAACCAGAGGCAGCATGGTTTTATGAAAGGGAAATCAATTTTGACAAATTTGCTGGAGTTCTTTGAGGATGTAACGAGCAGAGTGGATAAAGGGCAACCAGTGGATGTGGTGTATTTGGATTTCCAGAAGGCATTCAATAAGGTGTCATATAAAAGGTTACTGCACAAGATAAGAGCTTACAGGGTTTGGGGTAATATATTAGCATGGAGAGTAGATTGGCTAACTAACAGAAAACAGAGAGTCGGGATAAATGGATAATTTTCCGGTTGGCAAACGGTAACTAGTGCGGTGCCACAGGGATTGGTGCTGGGGCCTCAACTATTTACAATAAGAACATAAGAAATAGGAACAGGAGTAGGCCATACGGCCCCTCGTGCCTGCTCCGCCATTCAATAAGTTCGTGGCTGATCTGATCATGGACTCAGCTCCAGTTCCCTGCCCGCTCCCCATAACCCCTTATCATTTAAGAAACTGTCTATTTCTGTCTTAAATTTATTCAATGTCCCAGCTTCCACAGCTCTCTGAAGCAGCGATTTCCACAGATTTACAACCCTCTGAGAGAAGAAATTTCTCCTCATCTCTGTTTTAAATGGGCGGTCCCTTATTCTAAGATCATGCCCTCTAGTTCTAATCTCCCCTATCAGTGGAAACATCCTCTCTGCATCCACCTTGTCAAGCCCCCTCATAATCTTATATGTTACGATAAGATCACCTCTCATTCTTTTGAATTCCACTGAGTAGAGGCCAAACCTATTCAACCTTTTCTCATAAGTCAACCCCCTCATCTCCAGAATCAACCTAGTGAACCTTCTCTGAACTGCCTACAAAGCAAGTATATCCTTTCGTAAATATGGAAAACAAAACTGCACGCAGTATTCCAGGTGTGACCTCACCAATACCCTGTATAACTGTAGCAAAACTTCCCTGCTTTTATACTCCAGCCCCTTTGCAATACAGGCCAAGATTCCATTGGCCTTCCTGATCACTTGCTGTACCTGCACACTATCCTTTTGTGTTTCATGCACAAGTACCCCCAGGTCCCGCTGTACTGCGGCACTTTGCAATCTTTCTCCATTTAAATAATAACTTGCTCTTTGATTTTTTTCTGCCAAAGTGCATGACCTCACACTTTCCAACATTATACTCCATCTGCCAATTTTTTGCCCACTCGCTTAGCCTGTCTATGTCCTTTTGCAGATTTCGTGTGTTCTCCTCACACATTGCTTTTCCTCCCATCTTTGTATCGTCAGCAAACTTATCTACATTACACTCAGTCCCTTCTTCCAAGTCATTAATATAGATTGTAAATAGTTGAGGTCCCAGCACTGATCCCTGTGGCACAATCTATATTAATAACTTGAATGAAGGGACCGAGTGTAATGTAACCAAGTTTGCTGATGATACAAAGATGGGTGGGAAGCAAATTGTGAAGAGAACACCAAAAATCTGCAAAGGGATATAGACAGGCTAAGTGAGTGGGCAAACATTTGGCAGATGGAGTATAATGTTGGAAAGTGTGAAGTTATCTACTTTGGCAAGAAAAAAGCAAATTATTATTTAAATAGAGAGAAATTACAAAGTGCTGCAGTACAGAGAGACCTGGGGGTACTTGTGCATGAAACACAAAAAAGTTAGTATGCAGGTACAGCAAGTGAGCAGGAAGGCCAATGGAATGTTGGCCTTTTTCTAGCATGCTGTAGGCTCTTTCCGTCTTTGACAAACTTTTAGAAACATACGCAACAGGTTGTAGTTTAGGTCGACTCATTAGCTTGTTGGAGCACGCAACTATCTCCATATGATGAAGCATCACAGGCCAATACTAGACACTTACACGGATCATAATGTACTAGCAGCTTGTTAGAGCAAAGCAGATTAGTAGCTTTCTCAAAAGCTCTATCTTGAGATGCACTCTAAACCCAGTTGTCGCCTTTTCTTCGCAACATATGCAGTGGCTCTAATGAAGTGTTCAATCTAGGTAGGAAATTACCGAAGTAGTTGAGTAGACCAAGGAACGAACGAACGCAGCTCCGTCACATTCTGCGGCTTGGGTGCATTTTTGATGGCCTTGGTCTTCGAGTCCGTCGGCCTGATGTCGTCAGCAGCAATTTTTCTCCCCAGGAATTCGACTTCCGGTGCCATGAAGACGCACTTCGAATGTTTCAGTCTGAGTCCCAGTTTGTCCAGAAATAGAACCTATTCCAGGTTGTTCAGATGTTCGGCGGTGTCACGACCTATGACCATGATATAATCTTGGAACACGACGGTTCTAGAGACGGACTTCAGTAGACTCTCCATGTTCCTCTGAAATATGGCTGCAGCCAAGCAAATTCCGAAAGGATACCTGTTGTAGATAAATAGTCCTTTATGAGTGTTGATGCACGTAAGTTTCTTCAACGTCTCGACCAGCTCCTGTGTCATGTAGGCTGACATCAGATCCAGTTTAGTGAACGACTTCCCCCGGCTAATGTAGCAAACAGGTCATCAGCCTTCGGTAATGGGTATTGATCCTGTTTCGAAACTCGGTTGATCGTAACCTTGTAGTCTCCACAAATCCTGACAGTGCCATCACTCTTTAACACAGGAACAATGGGGCTGGCCCATTCGTTAAATTCGACCGGTGATATGACCCCTTCACGCTGGAGTCTGTCCAGTTTGATTTCGACCATCTCCCTCATCATGTATGGAACCACCTGAACTTTATGATGGACGGGTCTTGCATCTGAGTCCAAGTGGATCTGCACCTTGGCTCCCATGAAATTGCCGATGCCTGGTTCAAACAGCGAGGGGAACTTTCTCAGCACTTGAGCACATGAAGTATCATCCTCTGACGACAACGCTTTGATACCCCAAGCATACATATATGACACTTGCATTGGAGGCAGTTCAGAGAAGGTTCACGAGGTTGATTCCTGAAATGAAGGGGATGTTTCTTCTCTCAGAGGGTGGTGAATCTATGGAATTCTCTGCCCCAGAGAGCTGTGGAGGCTGGGTCATTGAATATATTTAAGGTGGAGATGGACAGATTTTTGAGCGAAACGGGAATAAAGGGTTATGGGGAGCGGGCAGGGAAGTGGAACTGAGTCCATGATCAGATCAGCCATGATCGTATTGAATGGCGGAGCAGGCTCAAGGGGCCAAATGGCTGACTCCTGCTCCTATTTCTTATGTTCTTAATGCCCAGGAGAAACATCTTGTGCTCTTGTCTATACCAGCACAAAGCGGATGGGAATGGAATTGCAGTTTTTAACTGTCTCCTTTTACCCTTACAGCATTCAAGGCTGAACTAAATGCCGATGAGCTGGTTACCGATGCGACAGAGTCCACTGATGTCCCTGCAGCAGATGCTAGTGCGACAGGCGGCCCTGCCACAGATGCCTCTGCGACAGACACCGTTGGAGCAATCATTCCTGCCACAGACGGACCGTCAACAGACATCGCTGAGACAGCTGCCCCTGAGACAGATGCCCCTGCAACAGACATCGCTGAGACAGCTGCCCCTGAGACACCTGCCCCTGAGACGGAAGCCCCTGAGACAGCTGCCCCTGAGACGGAAGCCCCTGAGACAGCTGCCCCTGAGACAGCTGCCCCTGAGACGGAAGCCCCAGAGACGAATGCCCCTGAGACAGACGCCCCTGAGACAGACGCCCCTGAATTGCTTGCCCCTGCAGCAGAAGGTGTTGAGATGGAGGCAGAGACCCCTGCTGAGGAGATGGCAGACTGAGGTTATGGAGAGAGAGAACAGACCCTGCACAGAGATCACCACCAATTACAGAAAAACACGCCCACAGACTGAAAATACTGACTGATTTACATCACCTGAAAAATATAGATAGCACAAAAAGCATGACTGGGTCTGCAGATTGCTTCTTGAAGGTGTTTTTAACAAGGAGAGCAAGTTTCCTGGTTGAGGTGTGTGCACTCGTGTGATTCATTATTTCATCTAAATTTATATCCTCAAAAATAAATGTTCGATATAAAGGTTTTTGGAAATTTTTCATTGTCATTGCAAAGAAATCCCACTCCTTGTAAATGCTACTCAGATGAATAAATGGAGCTTGTTGTCGCAGTTAGTTAACTGTGAATTTAATCCAACTATATTTTTTCGAACCATTCTCAGCTGGACATTAATGAGGAGAAATTCATAATAGCCCAGGAATGGGCGGTAACTTTAGAACAGTTTGAGGTTTGGCGGCAGGCGCTAACGAATCACGCTGCATGCAAAATTAAGTCTCATTGCTCAAAGTAAGGATTGGAGTGCTAAATCAAGCGCTCATGGCCTTGCTCAGTGGCATTACACTCAAAGCGTTAAGCAATATCAGGTAAGTCTAATTGCAAGTTATCATTGCCACAGGCTCTTTCCAGTTCTTAAAGGGGAGGTTCATTGATGCTGCAGGACCTCATTCTAGTGTAGCACTTTGATATGTTGTGAGAATAAAAATGTCACTTATTTTTAGTAGCCACAACACTCCGGAGACTAAACAACCTTTAAATTACTAAATTCAACTGTTGCACAATGTCAAACTGACATGGAAGCAGTGAAACAGCACGAACCTGACAGCTGCGACTCATTCCTCATAAACCCTTTAAGTAGCGTCCTTGGAGCTGGCATCCACTCGTTTGATGCCCCCTCGCCCTGTCGCTGTCGGGGCGAGGCACTGAGGCAGGGAGCGACAACGAATCTTGTACATCGGGCGCCCAGTGAGCGTTGCACGTTCACTGACGTCACCATCTGCCTGGTGCTGAAGTCCCCGGCGCTAACCTGTAGCGGCGGCCCTATGGGGGGACGGAATAGGCGTGCGCTGCTGGATTCGACTCGCCGCAGCCCTACTGCCCCAGTGCCCCGTTAGTGCCCCCGCCAGACGCTAAGGTACCGAATTTTCCTACCGAATTTTCCCCCCCAAGAGTTCCTGTACTCGGTTACTACCATGGAATGAGAGAGCTCAGCACGCAACTTCATAACACCACCTTGCAAGCATCAAAGGAAAGGTCACTCATCTTAACATCGCCAGCTCACCCTCCCTTATTGTACGGCTGTTCACTTCGAAGCTCAAATCCAGCCTAGACAGAGGGAATAAAAGTCCATCATGCCTATGCTGGCTCTAGTAGAGCTATCCAATTAGTCCCATTCCCCTGCCCTCGCCCCATAGCCCTAAATATTGTTTCTTTTTAAAGTACTTATCTAATTCCCTTTTGAAAATTACTATTGAATCTGCTTCCACCGCCCTCTCAGGCAGTGCATTCCAGATTACAACAACTCACGTAAAATAAATTCTCCTTATCTCCCCCTCTGGTTCTTTTGTCAATTACTTTAAATCTGTGACCTCTGGTTATCAACCCTCTTACCAGTGAAAACAGTTTCTCTATTTATTCCAGCAAAACCCCTCATAATATTCAATCTCATCTTGACCTTCTCTGCTCTAAGGAGAACAATCCCAGCTTCTTTTGTCTCTCCATATAGCTGAAGTCCTTCATCCCTGGTACCATTCCAGTAAATCTCCTCTGCTCCCTCTCCAAGACCTTGTCATCCTTCTTAAAGTGCGGTGCCCAGAATTGTACACAATACTCCAGTTGATATATAGATCAACAGTGTAGTGGTCTTAATACCGACCCCTGGGGGACACCATTGTACACTTCCCTGCAGTCTGAAAAACAAACGTTCACCACTACTCTCTGCTTTCTGTCCCTTAGCCAATTCTGTATCCACTGCAGCCACTGCCTCTTTAATCCCATGGGCTTTTATTTTGCTAACAAGTCTATTATGTGGCGTTTTATCAAATGCCTTTTGAAAGTCCATATACACTGCATCAACCACACTGCCTTCATCAACAATCTCAGTTACTTCATTAAAGAACTCAATCAAGTCAGTTAAACATGATTTGCCTTTAACTAATCCACGTTGGCTGTCATTGATAAATTTTGTCCTGGATTATTGTCTCTAAAAATTTCATATCCTTCCTAAAGTGTGGTGCCTGGAATTAGACACAGCACTGCAGATGGGCTCGAACTAAGTTTCTGTTCTCTACGCCTCGATTTATCAAGCCCAGGATCACAGATGCTTTATTAACTGCTTTGTTAACCAGCACAAGCACCCCCAGGTTTCTCTTCTTGCACCCCCTTAAAATGATACCATTTAGCTTGTATTTGCTCTCATTCTCCCGACCAAAACCTATCACCTTAGTTTTCTGCGTTAAATTTCATCTGCCCTATGTCCACCCATTCCACCAGCCTGCTTATGACCCCTTCACGTCTAGCAGAATCTTTCTCAGTGCTTACTACACTTCCAAATTTCGTGTCATCTACAGATATAGAAATTGTGCCCTGTAGCCCAGGTCCAAGTCATTAATGTACATATAAAAAAGGGAGACTCCAGCTGAATATAAAAAGTGCAGTTGAGAAGTGAAAAGGGAAATAAGAGGGTCAAAGAGATATCATGAGAATAGATTAGCGGCTAAAAAGGAATCCAAATTACATATTAATAGTAAAACGGTTGTCAGAGGAGCAGTGGGGCCAATGAGGGACCAAAATGAAGGCATTGGTGGAGGCAGAAGGCATAACTGAGGTACTAAAAGAGTACTTTGCATCGGTGTATACCAAGGAAGAGGACTTTACCAAAGCAACGGCAAATGAGAAAGTTGTCAGGATATTAGATAAGATAAAAATAGATATAGAAGCACTAATAGTACCTGGAAATGTAGCATAATGGTTAAGTTACGGGACTAGTAATCCAGAGACCTGGACTAACAATCTGGAGATGTGAGTTCAAATCCCACCACAGCAGCTGGGGGATTTAAATTCAGTTCATGAAATAAATATGGAATAAAAAGCTAGTATCAGTAATGGTGACCATAAAAGCCCAGCTGGTTCACTAATGTCCTTTCGGGAAGGAAATCTGCCGTCCTTACCTGGTCTGGCCTATAAGTGACTCCATCCAATGTGGTGACTCTTAAATGACCCAGCGAGACACTCAGTTGCACCAAACTGCTACAACAAACAATAAGAATAAAAACCGGCAACGACCTCGGCACTGGTTACGCACACGATAACAGCACACTCAGCCCAGTCAACCCGGCAAAATCCTCGTCACCAACATCTGGGGACTTGTGCCAAAATTGGGAGAGCTGTCCCACAGACTAATCAAGCAAAAACCAGACATAGTCATACTCACAGAATCATACCTTTCCGTCAATGTCCCAGCCTCCTCCATCACCGTCCCTGGGTATTCCCTGTCCAACCGGCAGGACAGACCCACCAGGAGTGGCAGCACAGGGTATACAGTTGGGAGGGAGTGGCCCTGGGAGTCCTCAATATAGACACCACACCCCATGAAATCTCATGGCTTCAGGTCAAGGATGAGCAAGGAAATCTGCTCATTTTTAAAAATTATTCGTTTATGGGATATGGCCGTCACTGGCAAGGCCAGCATTTATTGCCAATCCCTAATTGCCCTTGAGAAGGTGGTGGTGAGCCGCCTTCTTGAACCGCTGCAGTCCGTGTGATGAAGGTCTCCCACAGTGTTGTTAGGGAGGGAGTTCCAGGATTTTAACCCAACGACGATGAAGGAACGGCGATATGCTTCCAAATCAGGATGGTGTGTGACTTGGAGGGGAATGTGGAGGTGGTGGTGTTCCCATGTGCTTGCTGCCCTTGTCCTTCTAGGTGGTAGAAGCCACAGGTTTGGGAGGTGCTGCCGAAGAAGCCTTGGCGAGTTGCTGCAGTGCATCTTGTAGATGGTACACACTGCAGCCACGGTGCGCCGGTGGTGGAGTGAGTGAATGTTGAAGGTGGTGGATGGGGTGCCAATCAAGCGGGTTGCTTTGTCCTGGATGGTGTCAAGCTTCTTGAGTGTTGTTGGAGCTGCACTCATCCAGGCAAGTGGAGAGTATTCCATCACACTCCTGACTTGTGCCTTGTAGATGGTGGAAAGGCTTTGGGGAGTCAGGAGGTGAGACTCTCGCTATAGAATACCCAGCCTCTGACCTGCTCTTGTAGCCACAGTATTTATGTGGCTGGTCCAGTTAAGTTTCTGGTCAATGGTGACCCCTAGGATGTTGATGGTAGGGGATTCAGCGATGGTAATGCCGTTGAATATCAAGGGGTGGTGGTTAGACTCTCACTTGATGGAGATAGTTATTGACTGGCACTTCTGTGGCACGAATGTTACTTGTCACTTATCAGCCCAAACCTGAATGTTGTTCAGGTCTTGCTGCATGCGGGCATGGACTGCTCCATTATCTGAGGAGTTGCACATGGAACTGAACACTGTGCAGTCATCAGCGAACATCCCAACTTCTGACCTTATGATGGAAAGAAGGTCATTGATCAAGCAGCTGAAGATGGTTGGGCCTAGGACACTGCCCTGAGGAACTCCTGCAGCGATGTCCTGGGTCTGTGATGATTAACCTCCAATCACCACAACCATCTTCCTTTCTGCTAGGCATGACTCCAACCAGTGGAGAGTTTTCCCCCTGATTCCCATTGACTGCAGTTTTACTCGGCTCCTTGATGCCACAATCGGACAAATGCTGCCTTGATGTCGAGGGCAGTCACTCTCACCTCACCTTTGGAATTCAGATCTTTTGTCCATGTTTGATCCAAGGCTGTAATGAGGTCTGGAGCTGAGTGGTCCTGGTGGAACCCAAACTGAGCATCGGTGAGCAGGTTATTGGTGAGTAAGTGCTGCTTGATAGCACTTTTGATGACACCTTCCATCACTTTGCTGATGATTGAGAGTAGACTAATAAGAACATAAGAAATAGAAGCAAGAGTAGGCCATCTGGCCCCTTGAGTCAGCTCCGCCATTTAATAAGATCATGGCTGACCTAATCATGGACTCAGGTCCACTTCCCTGCCCGCTCCACATAACCGTTTACTCCCTTATCGCTCAAAAATCTGTCTATTTCCGCCTTAAATATATTCAATGTCTCAGCCTCCACATCTCACCGGGGCAGAGAATTCCATAGATTTACAACCCCCTGAGAGAAGAAGTTCCTCCTCATCTCAGTTTTAAATGGGCGGCTCCTTATTCTGAGACTATGTCCCCTAGTTTTAGTTTCCCCTATGAGTGGAAATATCCTCTCTGCATCCACCTTGTTGAGCCCCCTCATTATCTTATACATTTTGATAACATCACCTCTCATTCTTCTGAACTCCCATGTGTATAGGCCCAAGCTACTCAACCTATCTTCAAAGTCAACCCCTTCATCTCCGGAATCAATCTAGTGAACCTTCTCTGAACAGCCTCCAATGCAAGTATATCCTTCCTTAAATACGGAGACCAAAACTGTACGCAGTACTCCAGGTGTGGCCTCACCAATACCCTGTACAGCTGTAGCAGGACTTCTCTGCTTTTATTCTCTATCCCCCTTGCAATAAAGGGCAACATTCAATTTGCCTTCCTGATTACTTGCTGTACCTACATACTCACTTTTTGTGTTTCATGTACAAGTGCCCCCAGGTTCCTCTGTACTGCAGCACTTTGCAATTTTTCTCCATTTAGATTATAATTTGCTTTTCTATTTTTTTCTGCCAAAGTGGATAACCTCACATTTTCCCACATTATACTCCATCTGCCACATGTTTGCCCACTCACTGAGCCTGTCTATATCCCTTTGCAAACTTTTTGTGTCCTCCTCACAATTTACTTTCCCACCCATCTTTGTATCATCAACAAACTTGGCTACATTACACTCGGTCCCTTCATCTCAGTCATTAATATAGATAGTAAATAGTTGAGGACCCAGCACCGATCCCTGCGGCACCCCACTAGTCACTATTTGGCAACTGGAAAATAACCCATTTATCCCCACTCGTCGGGAGGAGGCCAGCATCACGAGAGCGGAGCGGGCGCGGGACTACAAAGGCCGGTGGCAGCTTGGAGCAGCGGCAGTCGGTTGGAAGCAGCTGCAGCAGGGGCAGAAAGTAAAAAGAAAATCGAAATCGAAGTGTGACGTTACAGCCAAGCAGGTAAGTGATTGGCTGATTGATAGGTGAGTATTTTTTCTGTTTCTTTTTTTCTTTAAGGAACTTTAAGCATTGTTGTAGGTTAGGAACTGCAATTAAATGTATGTGATCTTTTTTATCTAAGGAGAACCAATTAATTAAATTGGCTGTTTGCTGAGTAGCAGCTGGGTGTGTTGTGCTATGGTTTAGAACTTAGAGGTTCTACTTGATAGTTGCGAGTGTAACTGGAGGGATGGCAGGGCAGCTCAGTCCCGTGGATTGCACATCCTGTGACATGTGGGAAATCCTGGATGCTTCACGCAGCCGAGACAACACGTGTGCAGGAGGTGTCTCCAGCTGCACCAACTCGAGCTCCGTGTTTTAGATCTTGAGCGGCGGCTGGAGTCACCGCGGTGCATCCGCGCGACTGAGAGCTACGTGGATAGCACGTTTCTAGAGGCAATCACCCCGCAGCTTAAGAGTGTGCAGGCAGAGAGGGAGTGGGTGACCGCCAGACAGAAGAGGAGGACTAGGCAGGTAGTGCAGGAGATCTCTGAGTCCACCTCACTCTCCAACCACTACTCTGTTCTGTGTACCAGTAGGGGCGACGGTGCCTCTGGGGAGTGCAGCCAGAGCCAAGGCCACGGCACCATGGGAGGTGGGGCGGAGGAAAACGAATGGAAGAGCTATAGTGGTAGGGGATTCGATATTCAGGGGAGCAGACAGGCGTTTCTGCGGCTGCAGACGTGACTCCAGGTGCCAGGGTCAAGGATGTCACTGAGTGGCTGCAGGGCATTCTGCGGGTAGAGGGTGAACAGCCAGAGGTCATGGTCCACATTGGGACCAATGACATAGGTAGGTAGAGGGATGAGGTCCTGCAGGCAAAGTGTAGGGAGCTAGGAGAGAGATTTAAAAGCAGGACCTCAAAGGTAGTAATCTCCGGATTACTCCCAGTGCCACAAGCTAGTGAGTACTGAAATAAGAGGATAGAGCAGATGAATACGTAGCTGGAGAGATGGTGCAGGCGGGAGGGCTTTAGATTCCTGAGGCATTGGGACCGCTTCTGGGGGAGGTGGGACATGGACAAACCGGACGGGTTGAACCTCAACAGAGCCGGGACCAGTATCCTCGTGGGGAGGTTTGCTAGTGCTGTTGGGGAGGGTTTAAACTAGCTTGGCAGGGGGATGGGTACCTGAAAAAAGATTCAGCAGGGAGGAGAGTAAAGCTGGAATTAGAAAGTAAAAATAAAGAAAGTGAGTTTGAAGGAGAGAGGAAACAAGTAGGAAAAAAGGGCAAAAAAACAAATTTAAAGGCACTATGTCTAAATGCTTGAAGCATTTGTAACAAGATAGATGAGTTGACGACACAAATTGAGACAAATGGGTATGATCTGATAGCCATGACAGAGACATGGTTGCAAGGTGACCAGGACTGGGAATTAAATATTCAGGGGTATTTGACAATCTGGAAGGTCAGACAGAGAGGAAAAGGAGGTGGGGTAGCTCTATTGATAAAGGATGGAATCACTGCAATAGTGAGAAATGATATTGGCTCAAATGATCAGGATGTTGAAACAGTTTGGGTGGAGATAAGGAATAATAAGGGGAAAAAGTCACTGGTGGGCGGAGTCTATAGGCCCCCTAACAGTTGCAACTCTGTTGGTCAGAGCATAAACCAGGAAATAGTGGGGGCTTGTAAAAAGGGAACAGCAATAATCATGGGTGATTTTAACCTCCATATTGATTGGACAAATCAAATTGGTCAGGGTAGCCGTGAGGAAGAGTTCATAGAGTGCAGAAGGGATGGGTTCCTTGAGCAGTATGTAACAGAACCAACCAGGGGCAGGCTATCTTAGATCTGGTCCTGTGTAATGAGACAGGATTAATGAACAATCTCCTAGTAAAGGATTCCCTTGGAATGAGTGATCACAGCATGATTGAATTTCAAATTCAGATGGAGGGTGAGAAAGTTGGATCTCTAACCAGCGTCCTAAGCTTAAATAAAGGAGACTATGAGGGTATGAGGGCAGAGTTGGGTAAAGTGCACTGGGAAAATAGATTAAAGTGTAGGATGGTTGATGAACAGTGGTGTACATTTAAGGAGATATTTCACAACTCTCAAGAAAAATATATTCCAGTGAGGAGGAAAGGGCATAAGAGAAAAGATAGCCATCCGTGGCTAACTAAAGAAATAAAGGACGGTACCCAATTAAAAACAAGAGTATACAAAGTGGCCAAAACTAGTGGGAGGACAGAAGATTGGGAAGCTTTTAAAAGCCAGCAAAGAAAGACTAAAAAAATGATTAAGAAAGGGAAGATAGACTATGAAAGTAAACTAGCACGAAATATAAAAACAGATAGCAAGAGTTTCTATAGGTATATAAAAAGGAAAGAGTGGCTAGAGTAAATGTTGGTCCCTTGGAGGACGAGACCGGGGAATTAGTAATGGTGAACATGGAGATGGCAGAAACTCTGAACTAATATTTTGTATCAGTCTTTACGGTAGAGTACACTAACAATATTCTAACAGTGGATAGTCAAGGGGCTATAGGGTGGGAGGAACTTAACACAATCACAATCACTAAGAAGGTGGTACTCAGTAAGATAATGGGACTAAAGGCGAATAAATCCCCTGGATCTGATAGCTTGCATCCTAGGGTCTTAAGAGAAGTAGCGGCAGGGATTGTGGATGCGTTGGTTGTAATTTACCAAAATTCCCTGGATTCTGGGGAGGTCCCAGCAGATTGGAAAACTGCAAATGTAATGTCCCTATTTAAAAAAGGAGGCAGACAAAAAGCAGGAAACTATGGACAAGTTAGCCTAACATCTGTGGTTGGGAAGATGTTGGAGTCCATTATTAAAGAAGCAGTCGCAGGACATTTGGAAAAGCAAAATTCGGTCAGGCAGGGTCAGCATGGATTTATGAAGGGGAAGTCATGTTTGACAAATTTGCTAGACTTCTTTGAGGATGTAACGAACAGGGCGGATAAAGGGGAACCAGTGGATGTAGTGTATTTGGACTTCCAGAAGGCATTTGACAAGGTGCGACATAAAAGATTACTGCACAAGATAAAAGATCACAGGGTTGGGAGTAATATATTAGCATAGATAGAGAATTGGCTAACTAACAGAAAACAGAGAGTAGGTATAAATGGTTTATTCTCGGTTCGGCAATTAATAACCAGGGATCAGTGCTGAGACCCCAACTATTTACAATCTATATTAACGACTTGGAGGAAGGGACTGAGTGTAACGTAGCCAAGTTTGACGACGATACAAAGATGGGAGGAAAAGCAGTGTGTGAGGAGGACACACGAAATCTGCAAAAGGACATCGACAGGCTAAGTGAATGGGCAAAAATTTGGCAGATGGAGTATAATGTTGGAAAGTGTGAGGTCATGCACTTTGGCAAAAAAAAAATCAAAGAGCAAGTTATTATTTAAATGGAGAAAGATTGCAAAGTGCTGCAGTACAGCGGGAGCTGGGGGTACTTGTGCATGAAACACAAAAGATTAGTATGCAGGTACAGCAAGTGATCAGGAAGGCCAATGGAATCTTGGCCTTTATTGCAAAGGGGATGGAGTATAAAAGCAAGGAAGTCTTGCTGCAGTTGTACAGGGTAATGGTGAGGCCACACCTGGAATACTGCATGCAGTTTTGTTTTCCATATTTACGAAAGGATATACTTGCTTTGGAGGCAGTTCAGAGAAGGTTCACTAGGTTGATTCCAGAGATGAGGGGGTTGACTTATGAGGAAAGGTTGAGTAGGTTGGGCCTCTACTCATTGGAATTCAGTTGCATGAGAGGTGATCTTATCGAAATGTATAAGATTATGAGGGGGCTTGTCAAGGTGGATGCAGAGAGGATGTTTCCGCTGATAGGAGAGACTAGAACTAGAGGACATAATCTTAGAATAAGGGGCTGCCCATTTAAAACTGAGATGAGGAGAAATTTCTTCTCTCAGAAGGTTGTAAATCTGTGGAATTCGCTGCCTCAGAGAGCTGTGGAAGCTGGGACATTGAATAAATTTGAGACAGAAATAGACAGTTTCTTAAACAATAAGGAAATAGGGAGTTATGGAGAGCGGGCAGGGAGGTGGACCTGCTTGTTGTGGACAGGACATACCTGGGCAGTTTTCCACATTGTCGGGTAGATGCCAGTGTTGTAGCTGCACTGGAACAGTTTGGCTAGAGGTACGGCTAGTTCTGGAGCACAAGTCTTCAGCACGACAGCTGGGATGTTGTCGGGGCCCATAGCCTTTGCTGTATTCAGTGCGCTCTGCCATTTCTTGATACCACGTAGAGTGAATCGAATTGGCTGAAGACTGGCTTCTGTGATGGTGGGGACCACAGGAGGAGATCGATATGGATCATCCACTCGGCACTTCTGGCTGAAGATAGTTGTAAACACTTCAGCCTACCTCCCTCCCTTAGCTGATGAATCCGTACTCCTCCATGTTGAACACCACTTGGGTGATGCATTGAGGGTAGCAAGAGCACAGAACGTACTCTGGGTGGGGGACTTCAATGTCCATCACCAAGAGTGGCTCGGTAGCACCACAACTGACTGAGCTGGCCGAGTCCTGAAGGACATAGCTGCCAGACTGGGCCTACAGCAGGTGGTAAGAGAACCAACACGAGGGAAAAACCTACTTGACATCGTCCTCACCAATCTACCTGTCGCAGATGTATCTGTCCATGACAGCATTGGTAGCAGTGATCGTCGCAAAGTCATTGTGGAGACAAAGTCCCGACTTCACACTAAGGACACCCTCCATCGTGTTGTGTGGCACTACCACCGTGCTCAATGGGATAGATTCAGAACTGATCAAGCAGCTCAAAACTGGGCATCCATGAGGCACTGTGGGCCATCAGCAGCAGCAGAATTGTATTCCACCACAATCTTTAACCTCATGGCCCGACATATCTCTCACGCTACCATTACCATCAAGCCAGGGGACCAACCCTTGTTCAATGAGGAGGGTGAAGAGCATGCTGGGAGCAGCACTCGGCTTACCTAAAAATGAGGTGCCAACCTGGGGAAGCTGCAACATAGGACTACATTCATGCTAAACAGCGGAAGCAGCATGCTATACACAGGGCCAAGCGATCCCACAATCAACGTTCAGATCAAAGCTCTGCAGTCCTGCCACATCCAGTCGTGGGTGGTGGTGGACCATTAAACAACTAACGGGAGGAGGAGGCTCCATGAATATCCCCATCCTCAATGATGGCGGAGCCCAGCACATGAATGCAAAAGACAAAGCTGAAGTGTTTGCAACCATCTTCAGCCAGATATGCTGAGTGGATGATCCATATCGGCCTCCTCTTGAGGTCCCCACCATCATCATGGGTGATTTTAACCTTCATATTGATTGGACAAATCAAATTGGTCAGAGTAACCTTGAGGAAGAGTTCATAGAGTGCATAAGGGATGGGTTCCTTGAGCAGTATGTAATGGAACCAACCAGGGGGAAAGCTATCTTCGATCTGATCCTGTGTAATGAGACAGGATTAATAAACAATCTCCTAGTAAAGGATCCCCTCGGAATGAGTGATCGTAGCATGATTGAATTTTAAATTCAGATGGAGGGTGAGAAAGTTGGATCTCTAAACAGTGTAGTAAGCTTAAATAAAGGAGACTATGAAGGTATGAGGGCAGAGTTGGGTAAAGTGGACTGGGGAAATAGATTAAAGTGTAGGACGGTTGATGAACAGTGGTGTACATTTAAAGAGATATAGAAACTTAGAAACATAGAAAATAGGTGCAGGAGTAGGCCCTTCGAGCCTGTGCCGCCATTCAATAAAATCATGGCTGATCATTACCTCAGTACCCCTTTCCTGCTTTCTCTCCATACCCCTTGATCCCCTTAGCCGTAGGGCCATATCTAACTCCCTCTTGAATATATCCAATGAACTGGCATCACCAACTCTCTGAGTGAAGAAGTTTCTCCTCATCTCAGTCCTAAATGGCCTACCCCTTATCCTAAGACTATGTCCCCTGGTTCTGGACTTCCCCAACATCAGGAACATTCTTGCCGCATCTAACCTGTCCAGTCCCATCAGAATCTTATACATTTCTATGAGATCCCCTCTCATCCTTCTAAACTCCAGTGAATAAAGGCCCAGTTGATCCAGTCTCTCCTCATATGACAGTCCAGCCTGATATGTCCTTACAATACAGTATAAATGCACACGAGGCCCATACTTAAGAGAAGGTCACTCTGTGACCAGTTACCTTTATTACCAAGACCTCAAGTGATGAAGGTGGGTGGAGCTTCCCCTTTTATACCTGAAAGTCCAGGTTAGGAGTGTCCCCCACAAGTTCGCCCCTTGTGGTCAATGTTCTCAAGGTGTACAACTTAGGTCAGCTTATACATGGGTTACAATGATAGTTGAATATATGACATCACCTCCCCCCCAAAGTCTTATTGGGATCACAGGTTAAGTCTCTCTGGTGGTTTACGCTCCCTTGTAGAGCGCCTGAGTTGGGGCTCCGGTTGTTGGGCGCTGGCCTGAGTGTCTGCTGTTTGCGGTGCCTCAGGCCTGTCCAGACTGCCCACAATGACTGGGCTCTCCTCCACTTGCTTCCAGTGTTTGGTCACCTGTGGTGGAGTAAACTCTACGTCGTGTTCTTCCTCGGCTTCTTCTATGGGGTTGCTGAATCTCCTTTTAGTTTGATCCATGTGTTTGCGGCAGATTTGTCCATTGGTAAGTTTAATTACCAAAACCCTATTCCCCTCTTTGGCAATCACAGTGCCTGCAAGCCATTTGGGCCCTGCAGCATAATTAAGGACAAAAACAGGGTCATTGACATCAATACATCGCGCCGTCGCATTCCTGTCATGGTAGTCATATTGTGACTGATGCCTGCTCTCAACAATTTCTTTCATAGTCGGATGTATAAGGGATAACCTGGTTTTGAGCGTCCTTTTCATTCGCAGCTCTGCGGGTGGAATCCCTGTGAGCGAGTGTGGTCGGGATCGATTGGACAATAGGAGGCGTGATAAGCGACAAAGCTGCTTATCACGCCTCCTGTTGGCCAATAGATCCCGACCACACTCGCTCACAGGGGTTCCACCTTGGATTCTGGGCATCCCGTTTGATTATCTGCACTGCTCGTTCCGCCTGGCCGTTTGAGGCCGACTTGAACGGTGCCGTTCTGACATGGTTGATTCCATTGCCTGCCATGAAGTCTTAGAATTCAGTGCTTGTGAAGCACAGGCCATTGTCGCTGACCAAGACATCCGGTAGGCCATGGGCGGCGAACATTACCCGTAGACTTTCTACTGTGACAGAGGATGTGGTTGAATTTAAAATGGCACCCTCAATCCATTTAGAGTAGGCACTTACTACAACCAAAAACATTTTTCCCATGAAAGGACCTGCGTAGTCCACATGGATGCGTGACCATGGCTTGGCGGGCCAGGACCAGGGGCTAAGGGGGGCTTCCCTGGGTGCGTTGTCCAGCTGAGCACACGTGTTGCACCAAACGTGTGATCTGGCAATTGCCTTCATCATGACAATGCCCGGGTGCTCATTGTGAAGTTCTCTGATAAACACCTCTCTGCCCATCTGGGGCATGACTACTCGGTTTCCCCACAGTCGGCAATTGGCCTGAATCGAGAATTCATCCTTGCGCCTATGAAACGGTTTAAGTTCCTCAGGGCATGCCCCGTACGTGGCTGCCCAGTCCCCATTCAGGACACATTTCTTAACTAAAGACAGTAGCGGGTCTTTATTTGTCCAGACTTTAATCTGACGGGCTGTCATAGGTGAGCCTTCGCTTTCAAAAGCTTTAACAGCCATGACCATCTCAGCATCATGCTCAGTTGTCCCCTTGGTGGTGGCTAGTGGGAGCCTGCTGAGTGCATCAGCGCAGTTTTCAGTGCCCGGTCTGTGCCGAATTGTGTAGTCATAGGCGGCTAATGTGAGTGCCCACCTCTGTATGCGGGCCGATGCATTTGCATTTATGGCCTTGTTGTCTGCCAAAAGGGACGTTATGGGTTTGTGATCTGTCTCCAGCTCAAATTTCCTGCCAAACAGGTACTGGTGCATTTTTTTTACTGCATATACACATGCTAGCGCTTCCTTTTCTACCATCCTGTAGCCCCTTTCTGCCTGGGTCAGACTTCTGGAGGCATAAACTGTAACTGACCATTGGCATTGACATGCTGCAACACACACCCGACCCCATAGGATGACGCATTGCACGTTAAAATAAGTTTCTTACACGGGTCATATAACGTTAACAGTTTGTTGGAGCATAACAAATTGCGTGCTCTTTCAAAAGCCATTTCCTGGCTGTCCCCCCAGACCCAATCGCGATCTTTGTGCAGGAGCACGTGTAGCGGCTCTAACAGCGTGCTCAATTTGGGAAGAAAGTTACTGAAATAGTTCAGGAGCCCCAGGAATGAACGAAGCTCCGTCGTGTTACGGGGTCTGGGTGCTCTCTGGATCGTTTCCGTTTTGGACGCAGTAGGTCTGATCCTGTCTGCTGCTATCCTCCTCCCCAGGAATTCTACCTCTGGAGCTAAGAAGACGCACTTCGTCTTATTCAGTCACAGCCCTACCCGGTCCAGTCTGCGTAGCACCTCCTCCAGGTTGTGGAGGTGTTCTTCAGTATTGCGACCCGTGATGAGGATGTCGTCTTGAAAAACCACCGTCCTTGGAATTGACTTGAGAAGGCTTTCCATATTTTGCTGAAAGATCGCGGCGGCCGAACGAATCCCGAACGGACATCTGTTGTATTCAAACAACCCCTTGCGTGTCGTGATGATGGTCAGCTTCTTCGACTCACTCGCTGGCTCCTGGGTCATGTAAGCTGAGGTCAGGTCTAATTTTGAAAATTTTTTGCCACCAGATAGCGTCGCAAAGAGGCCCTCTGCTCTCGGTAGAGGGTACTGGTCTTGGAGTGACAAACGATTGATGGAGGCCTTGTAATCGCCACATATCCTGACTGACCCATCCGCCTTGAGCACCGGCACGATCGGGCTCGCCCAGTCACTGAATTCGACTGGCATGATAATGCCTTCCCTCAGCAGACGGTCCAATTTGCATTCTATCTTTTCCCGCATCACGTACGGCACCGCTCTGGCCTTGTGGTGTACTGGCCTGGCGTCCGGGTTTATGTGAATCACTACCTTGGCCCCCATGAAAGATCCAATGTCGGGTTGAAATAATGAGTCAAATTTGTCCAGGATCTGTGAGCATGATACTCGCTCCACAGAAGAAATTGCATTGACATCGCCCCATTTCCAGTTCATGATAGCAAGCCAACTCCTCCCCAGTAGTGCGGGACCATCCCCCAGGACAATCCAGAGTGGCACCCTGTTCTCCGAAGCTTTGTGGGTCACGACTATCGTGGCGCTGCCGAGCACCGGAATGATCTCCTTTGTATACGTCCGTAGTTGTGCGTCAATCGGCAATAATTTTGGCCTCCTGGCCTTGGACACCCACAACCTTTCAAACTGTTTGATACTCATCAGGGACTGGCTGGCCCCCGTGTCTAGCTCCATTGATACTGGGATGCCATTGAGGAGCACTTTCATCATTATCGGTGGCGTCCTGGTATATGAACTGTATATGTGCTCCACATGAACTCGCTGAACTTCAGCTTCCAGCGGTTTCCCCCAGTGTCCATTTGGCCTCGTAGGGCTTACATCGGGTCCGTCCTCTTCGTACATCAACCTGGCTGCAGGCTTCCTGCACATATGCGCCAAGTGGCCGCTGACATTGCAGTTTCTGCAGATATATTGCTGATACCTGCAAGCTCTGGCTGGGTGTTTGCCTCCACACCTCCAGCTTGAGCTGGAGGCCCTGTTGTTGGAAACAAAAGGTCCATTACCAGTCGATCGTCTCTGACTGTCTCTGTAACTGTCCTTAAGCGCACCATTAACAATTGCTGATGGCCCCATTACTGGCTGCATTGTCCATTGCGATGGCATGAATCAGTGTTCAGCTAGCCATTGTCTCTGTTGAATTGCCCCCTATGGGTTCGACGACATGCTGGGGCATGTCCGATTGCCCTTGTCTGCCTGGAGAACTGTGTGCCACGTTAACAATGTTGACTCCTGGTCGTTTGCCGCATTTGAGCCATGATTTTTGTCATACATCATTCTGGTCTCTTCCTCCCCTGAGATAAATGTCTGAGCTATCAGAGCCGCCACTTCCAAGGTCAAGTCTTTGGTCTCAATCAGTTTCCTAAAAACCCCAGCATGCCCGATGCCCTCAATAAAAAAGTCTTGCAGCATCTCCGCTCTGCATGCATCTGGGAACTTACATAGGCTCGCCAGTCGCCGGAGATCTGCCACGAAGTCTGGAATGCTTTGCCCTTCTCGCCGCCGGTGCATGTAAAACCAGTGTCTCGCCATGTGCATGCTGCTCGCCGGTTTAAGGTGTTCCCCGATCAACTTACTGAGCTCTTCGAATGTCTTGTCCGCCGGCTTCTCTGGCGCTCGAAGGTCTTTCATCAAGGAGTACGTTCTGGATCCACAAATCGTCAGGAGATGAACCCTGTGTTTGTCGGCCGAATCCTGTCCCAACCATTCCTTAGTGACAAAACTTTGCTGTAGTCTCTCAATAAAGTCATCCCAATCATCACCAACACAGTACCTCTCTTCTGTGCTGCTAGTGGCCATGCTCGCGTGATTTAAATCCCAGTTTCTCGTCGCCAATGATATGTCCTTACTATACATTATAAATGCACACGAGGCCCATACTTGACAGAAGGTCACTCTCTGACCAGTTACCTTTATTACCAGGACCTCAAGTGATGAAAGTAGGTGGAGCTTCCCCTTTTATACCTGAAAGTCCAGGTTAGGAGTGTCTCTCAAAAGTTCGCCCCTTGTGGTCAATGTTCTCAAGGTGTACAACTTAGGTCAGCTTATACATGGGTTACAATGATAGTTGAATACATGACACAGCCATCCCTGGAATTTAGTCTGGTGAACCTTCGCTGCACTCCCTCAATAGCAAGAACGTCCTTCCTCAGATTAGGAGACCAAAACTGAACACAATATTCCAGGTGAGGCCTCACTAAGGCCCTGTACAACTGCAGTAAGACCTCCCTGTTCCTATACTCAAATCCCCTAGCTATGAAGGCCAACATACCATTTGCCTTCTTCACCGCCTGCTGTATCTGCATGCCAACCTTCAATGACTGATGAACCATGACACCCAGGTCTGGTTGCACCTCCCCTTTTCCTAATCTGCCGCCATTCAGATAATATTCTGCCTTTGTGTTTTTGCCCCCAAAATGGATAACCTCACATTTATCCACATTATACTGCATCTGCCATGCATTTGCCCACTCATCTAACCTGTCCAAGTCACCCTGCAGCCTCTTAAAGTCCCCCTCACAGCTCACACCGCCACCCAGTTTAGTGTCATCTGCAAACTTGCCGATATTACACTCAATCCCTTCATCCAAATCATTAATGTATATTGTAAAGAGCTGGGGTCCCAGCACTGAGCCCTGCAGCACTCCACTAGTCACTGCCTGTCATTCTGAAAAGGACCCGTTTATTCCGACTCTCTGCTTGCTGTCTGCCAACCAGTTCTCTATGCACGTCAGTACATTACCCCCAATACCATGTGCTTTGATTTTGCACACCAATCTCTTGTGCGAGACCTTGTCAAAAGCCTTTTGAAAGTCCAAATACACCACATCCACTGGTTCTCCCTTGTCCACTCTACTAGTTACATCCTCAAAAAATTCCAGAACATTCGTCAAGCATGATTTCCTTTTCATAAATCCATGCTGACTTGGACCGATCCTGTCACTGCTTTCCAAATGCACTGCTATTTCATCCTTAATGATTGAGTCCAACATTTTCCCCACTACTGATGTCAGGCTCACTGGTCTATAATTACCCGTTTTCTCTCTCCCTCCTTTTTTAAAAAGTAGTGTTACATTAGCTATTCTCCAGTCCATAGGAACTGATCCAGAGTCGAAAGATTGTTGGAAAATGATCACCAATGCATCCACTATTTCTAGGGCCACTTCCTTAAGTACTCTGGGATGCAGACTATCAGGCCCCCGGGATTTATCAGCCTTCAATCCCATCAATTTCCCTAACACAATTTCTCGCCTAATAAGGATATCCTTCAGTTCCTCCTTCTCACTAGACCCACTGTTCCCTAGTACATTTGGAAGGTTATTTGTGTCTTCCTTCGTGAAGACAGAACCAAAGTATTTGTTCAATTGGTCTGCCATTTCTTTGTTCCCCATTATAAATTCACCTGAATCTGACTGCAAGGGACCTACATTTGCCTTCACTAATCTTTTTCTCTTCACATATTTATAGAAGCTTTTGCAGTCAGTTTTTATGTTCCCAGCAAGCTTCCTCTCATACTCTATTTTCCCCCTCTTAAGTAAACCCTTAGTCCTCTTCTGTTGAATTCTAAATTTCTCCCAGTCCTCAGGTTTGTTACTTTTTCTAGCCAATTTATATGCCTCTTCCTTGGTTTTAACACTATCCTTAATTTCCCTTGTTAGCCACGATTGAGCCACCTTCCCCGTTTTATTTTTACTCCAGACAAGGATGTACAATTGCTGAAGTTCATCCATGTGATCTTTAAATGTTTGCCATTGCTTATCCACTGTCAACCCTTTAAGTATCCTTTGCCAGTCTATTCTAGCCAATTGACGTCTCATACCGTCGAAGTTACCTTTCCTTAAGTTCAGGACCCTAGTTTCTGAATTAACTATGTCACTCTCCATCTTAATAAAGAATTCTACCATATTATGGTCACTCTTCCCCAAGGGGCCTCACACAACAAGATTGCTAATTAGTCCCTTCTCATTACACATCACCCAGTCTAGGATGGCCAGCTCTCTAGTTGGTTCCTCGACATATTGGTCGAGAAAACCATCCTTAATACACTCCAGGAAATCCTCCTCCACCGCATTGCTACCAGTTTGGTTAGTGTCATGTATGCAACCTTTATGTACTGCCACTGCAATACTGTATATACTTAAGCAATGCACACCTTGACCACAGGGGGTGAACTTGTGGGAGGCACTCCTTACCTGGTCATCCAGGTATGTCCCACGCAGGGTCTTCACTTTTTGGTACTGTGAATAAAGGTTCAGGTCATAGAGTGACCTTGTCTATAGAATGTGCCTCCTATGGGTTTTGTGCCATTGAGTAAGGACTTTACATTGGCGACGAGAAACGGGAATCAACGACCCACGAGAATGGCACAGAGGAACGGTACTGTGTTGGTGAGGACTGGGATGATTTCATTCAGAGGCTCCAGTAAAGCTTTGTCACGAAAGAATGGCTGGGAGATGCAGCGGCCGACAAGCGAAGGGCACATCTGCTGACCAGCTGCGGACCTAAGACTTACGCGCTCATGAAGGACCTACTAGCACCCAAAAAGCCGGCGGACAAAACCTTTGAAGAGCTCAGCAAACTAATCGGTGAGCACTTCAAACCGGCGAGCAGCATACACATGGCCCGACACAGATTCTGTACCCACCGACGTCGTGAAGGACAGAGCATACCGGACTTTGTTGCGGACCTCCAGCGTTTGGCCAGCCTCTGTAAGTTCACAGACGCCTGCAGGGGGGAGATGTTAAGGGATTTCTTTATTGAGGGCATCGGTCATGCGAGGATTTTCCGAAAGTTAATTGAGACCAAGGACTTGACTTTAGAAGTGGCGGCATTGATGGCTCAGATTTTCATGGCAGGGGAGGAGGAAACCAAAATAATATACGCGCGCAATTCTGCCTCCAACGCAGCGGGGGATCAGGGAGTCAATATCAGAAACGCGACTCAGAGCCCTGCAGGCAGGCAAGGGCAGTTCGACACATCCCAGGCAGCAACAGACCCCAGAGTAGGTTTTCAACAGAGACTATGGCAGGCTGAACGGACATTTCCACCATCACAGTGGACAATGCGGTCCGGGATGGGGCCATTGACACCACTAACAGGGTACTCAAGGGCAGTCAAAGAGACAATCAGTGAGGAATGCCGGGTCATAGCTCCTTTGTTCACAACAATGGGAATCTCAGCTCATGCTGGAGGTGTGGGGGCAAACACTCTGCCAGGACTTGCAGGTTTCAACAATTCGTCTGCAGAAATTGCAACCTCAGTGACCATTTAGCTTGAATGTGCAGGAAGCCTGTAACAAGGTTAATTTACGAGGCGGATGGACCAGAAGAAGGGTCTGTGATGCAGGATGACCCTTGGGGCAAATCAATGGACGCTGAAATTCAGCAGGTTCATGTGGCAAACATTCACAGCTCATATACCAAAACACCACCAATGATGATGAAGGTTTTATTAAACGGCGTCCCTGTATGCATGGAGCTGGACATGGGGGCCAGCCAGTCACTCATGAATGCTCAACAATTCGAAAAGCTATGGCCACACAAAGCCAGTAGACCCAAACTAGAACGCATTGAGACACAACTACGGATGTATACCAAAGAAATCATTCCAGTGCTAGGCAGTGCAATGTTGGCGGTCACACACAATGGATCAGTGAACCGGCTGCCGCTCTGGATTGTCCCGGGCAATGGTCCCGCACTGTTGGGAAGGAGCTGGTTAGCTGAGATGAACTGGAAATAGGGAGATGTGCATGCAATGTCATCCGTAGAGCGAAGTTCGTGCTCACAAGTCCTACAGCAATTTGAGTCACTATTTCAACCTGGCGTCAGGACGTTCAAAGGTACCAAAGTAGTGATACGCATCATACCGGACGCCACACCAGTGCACCACAAAGCCAGAGCGGTGCCGTATGTGATGCGGGAGAAAATTGAGAGCGAATTGGACCGTTTGCTGAGAGTGGGCATCATCTCGCCTGTTGAATTCAGCGACTGGGTGAGCCCCATCGTCCTAAAAGCGGATGGTTCTGTCAGGATCTGTGGCGACTACAAGGCCACTATCAATTGGGTGTCCCTACAAGACCAATACCCGCTCCCGAGAGCGGTGGACCTTTTCGCCACGCTGTCAGGTGGCAAGCTGTTTACCAAGTTGGATCTCACTTCAGCCTACATGACCCAAGGACTGGCCAACGAATCTAAACTACTGACCACCATCACTACGCACAAGGGACTGTTCATTTACAACAGGTGCCCGTTTGGCATTCGATCAGCGGCCACGAATTTTCAAAGAAACATGGAAAGCCTGCTTAAATCCATTCCTGGAACAATCGTATTTCAGGACGACATGCTCATCACGGGTCATGACACCGAGGAACATCTCCACAACCTGAAGGAGGTGCTACGCCGACTGGACCGGGTAGGCCTGCGACTCAAGAAGTCTAAATGTGTGTTTTTGTCTCCTGAGGTTGAGTTCCTGGGCAGGAGGGTTGGTGCAGATGGGATTCGGCCCACTGAATCCAAAACAGAGGCAATTCGACGAGCGCCCAGGCCAGGCAACACATCGGAGTTGCGTTCATTTCTGGGACTCTTGAACTATTTCGGGATCTTTCTGCCGAACTTAAGCACGTTGTTGGAGCCGCTTCACGTGCTCCTACGTAAGGGTTGTGATTGTTTTTTGGGTGACTGTCAAGAACGGGCTTTCAATCGGGCACGGAACCTACTTTGTTCAAATAAGTTATTGACCCTGTACGACCCCTGTAAGAAATTGATTCTGACATGTGATGCATCGTCCTATGGGGTCGGGTGCGTGTTGCAGCAGAGTAATGCTGAGGGCCAACTGCAACCTGTGGCTTATGCTTCCAGGTCGCTCTCTCGAGCAGAACAGGGATATGGGATGGTTGAGAAGGAGGCACTCACATGTGTGTATGGTGTAAAAAAAAATGCAGGAGGTTCGAATTAGAAACGGACCACAAGCCGTTAACATCCCTGTTGTCAGACAGCAAGGCTGTCAATGCCAATGCGTCAGCCCACATATAGCGATGGGCTCTCACGCTGGCTGCTTATGACTACTCCATCCAGCACCGGCCTGGCACCGAAAATTGCGCTGACGCGCTCAGCAGACTTCCACTGGCCACCACCGAGAGGGCAGCGGAACAAAACGCTGAGATGGTCACGGCCGTTGATGCCTTTGACAGCGCAGACTCCCCCATCACAGCCCGCCAGATCAAAATCTGGACAAACAGAGATCCCCTCCTATCTCTGATTAAGAAATGTGTCCTGACTGGGGATTGGGTGCCCGCACCAGGAGCATGCCCTGAGGAGGCGGATGGATGAGCTCTCCATCCAAGCCGACTGCCGACTACGGAGCAGCCGGGTAGTCATGCCCCAGAGGGGCAGGGAGGCATTCATCAGGGAACTCCACAGTGAGCATCCAGGCATCGTTCTGATGAAGGCCATTGCCCGGTCACATGTTTGGTGACCGGGAATTGATTCAGACCTGGAACACTGTGTTCGCAAGTGCATGACGTGTGCCCAGCTGGGTAATGCCCCCAGGGAGGCCCCGCTCAGCCCGTGGCCATGGCCCACCAGGCCATGGTCACGTATTCATGTAGACTACGCAGGCCCGTTCATGGGAAAAATGTTTTTCATTGTGCTAGATGTGCACTCGAAATGGATCGAGTGCATCATATTGACATCCACCACTGTGGAGAGTCTACGTGCGGTCTTTGCGACCCACGGCTTGCCGAACATCCTGGTTAGCGACAACGGCCCGTGTTTCACGAGCTACGAATTGCGGAAGTTCATGTCAGGTAATGGCATCAACCATGTTAGGACAGCACCGTTTTTTTCTATGCACCTATTTTTCTATGTTTCTATGTTTCTATGTTCAAGCCGGCCTCCAATGGCCAGGTGGAACGTGCGGTCCAAATCATTAAACAAGGCATGCTCAGGATTCAAGGACCCTCCCTTCAATGCCGCCTATCGCGCTTCCTGATGGCCTATAGGTCCTGACCGCACTCACTCACGGGAGTCCCGCCTGCTGACCTACTTATGAAATGAACACTCAAAACTCGGTTGTCCCTTATTCACCCAGTCCTGACCGACATAGTTGAGGGCAAGCGCCAGTCCCAAAACGAGTTCCATGACCGAAACTCAAGGGGGAGATGTATAGAAATAAATGACCCTGTATTTGTCCTCAATCACGCCGTGGGGCCCGAATGGCTTGAGGGTACTGTAATAGACAAAGAGGGGAACAGGGTCATCGTGGTTAAACTTAACAATGGACAGATATGCCGTAAGCATCTGGACCAAATAAAAAAAAGGTTCAGCATGGACACTGAGGAACCCGAGGAAGATCATGAGATGGTGCTCACACCACCACCAGTGAACGAGCAACAAGAACATTCAGCAGCATGCACAGTCCCGGCGGTCAGCCCGGACAGGCCGGAATAACTACAGGTGACAGACACTCACGCCAAGGCTCAACAACCAGAGCCCCAACTGCGGCGCTCCACGAGGGAGCGTAGACCACCTGAAAGACTTAACCTATGATTCCAATAAGACTTTGGGGGGGAGGTGATGTCATGTATGTAACCTCCATGTAACACCACTGCAATACTGTATATACATAAGCAATGCATACCTTTACCACAGGGGGTGAACTTGTGGGAGGCACTCCTTACCTGGTCATCCAGGTATATAAAGGGAGGTCCCACGCATGGTCTTCACTTCTTGGTCCTGTGAATAAAGTTTCAGGTCATAGAGTGACCTTGTCCATAGAATGTGCCTCGTGTGGGTTTTGTGCCATTGAGTAAGGACTTTACAGTTAGCCCAATCGATATGTCGATTAAAGTCACCCATGATAACTGCTGTACCTTTATTGCACACATCCCTTATTTCTTGTTTGATGCTGTCCCCAACCTCACTACTATTGTTTGGTGGTCTGTACA